>NW_026975673.1:598043-832084 GCF_030014295.1 Loxodonta africana
AGGGGACCCCCGTTTGGATCCCTTTTTCCTCCACCAAGTGATCAAAAACTCCTCCCTGACCGATTCTGGTCATGCTGATTCCTTGGCTCTTTTCGTCTTTTTCTGTCATTTCGAAAGACCTGCTTTCAGGAGATTCACCACCGAAAGAACTCAAGGTGAGTGAATGACGGCGGTTTTCCCTTGTCTCTGGTGACACTTAGACAAGTGAAAATGGAGCCCAAGAGGCAGTCGGGTTTTGTGGAAAAGCTGAGACGTGTCCCCTGCTTTGAGCTTGACCTGACCGATTGACCAAGTGGCGGTGATATGCACGGGTGGATAGTTAGGAAGCACAGGAACCTAGAAGAATTTCCACTTGAGTAATTTTTGCTAGTCCGGTTCCCAGTCGGGTATGTCTACGGAAGTTTGAGAATATTTTCAACTCTCAACTCTTTACGGGATGGGAGTGTGTAGCAGCTCTACTGGAGAAACCAGAGAGACTTGCCCTAGTTGAAAGCCTGTGTCAGTTGCGACTGGACTCTTAGGATCTCCAGGGCCTCTTTCCCAGACATCTTGGTATTGGATGAAGACTGGAGTAGCCTGACACCTCGCTGTAGCATTCAAGAAAAGGCAGCAGCACCACTATCTGAGTCAAAAAGCTAATGCCAGGCTCAATACCATTCGGTACGTGGGTCGCGAGCGTCATGACTAGTTTCAGGTTCATACCACAGGAGGTCAGGATCTGCTGACAGTCTAATCAGGCAATGCAGGCATAACTGCTGCCTTCCACATGTGGAAAGATCATTTTCTTGACAGATCTTTGGAATCTTGTAGAGATTCCATAGAACTCCTTTTCTGTGTGCCCCACGGGATCCTCTGATGCTTGATATACGGGAGGAGATGTGTTCCCTCTCTGGGGATTATTGGGGCCTGAGGTAGATTCGATTGTGTCTCTCCATGGCTCAGTGGTGAAATGAAAGCGTTGAAGGACTGTGGCAATTTTAACAAGTGTTGGCAGAATTCTTGGAAAGCTATTCTTTTCCAAATGTCCTCCAGCTGATTTGAAGATCCCCCGGTGCTGGGGACTCTTGGGTGCCATTTCCCGGGAGTCCGCACACATTGGACAGTGCCCGTGGACGCATAGTTGGCTGCCTTCAACACATCAGTCAGGCTTAAGCAATGGCAAAGGCTCCTTTTGCCTGGGTCCTCCTGTAAATTTCTGCTACATCCAGAGACCTCTCTGCCTTCTTCTGAATATTGCATGATTCTCTCCTTCTGTCATGGGTCAGCAGACTCCCCAGTGGGTTGCAAATAGCTGTCTTGATTTTGTCCATGTGTTCGCGAATGTCTGGCTGAAAGCCTAGCCTTAGGGAAGTGAGTTTCTCTTCTGGGATCTCTGTCTTACTGATTTCCCCTTTTCAAAGGGTTAGTGAGGTCGATGTCTCTTGTGCCGCTTTCATGGGGGTCAAGCCAACTGCCCGGGAAACTGGAAGATGATGTGTGAACGCTCTCATCCACTGTCCTTCCTGGGTGGAAGGAAGACATTTGTGGTAAGCATCTTCAGGTCTCAGGGGATTTTTCCTGGGGAGTGATATGGCTGGGGTCAATGATGACATAATCTGTCTGGAAGAGAGATGATGACCTAAAAATCATGCTCAGAGAGGTTATGCTGAGGCCCTGTGGGAAAGTCCTTTGGCCCAGCCTTCCAGATCTTCTTTAGAGCGGACTCCCATTTTGATTTCTTTCACCTGCACCAAGTAATCCAAAAGACCTGGGTGGCCGATTTTGGTCAGGCTGATTCCTTGGCTCTTTTCCTCTTTTTGTGTCCTTTAGCACAACCTGCCTCCGAGGAGTTCACCGTTGCGAGGACAAAAGGTGAGGGATTTCCCGTGATTTGCCCTGGCCCCATCTGACACTTAGGCAAGTGAGGATACACCGCAAAAGGCAGTAGGGTTTGCTGACAAGGCTGAGGCATGTCCCCTGGTGTTTGCTTGACCTTGCCTGGTTGACTAAGTGGCGGTGATGTGCGTGGGTGGATACTTCGGAATCAGAGAATGCTGAAACATGTGCGCTGGAGTCGTCTGCGATAGCCTGGGTCCAAGTCCGATAGGGCCTACCGAAATGGGAGAAACGGCCAACTAGAACAATGTATTTTCCCAAGATATTTAGGAGATGTGAATGGCCCAGAGCTCTACAGGAGACTGGTCAACTTGCTGTAATTGAAAGCGTGTGTCAGTTGCGGCTGGACTCGCAGGATTTGCGGGGCGCTTTTCCCGTGAATCTTGAAATTGGATGAGCGACTCAGTAGTCTGATAGCTGGCTCCAGCTTTCAAGTAAAGGTAGCTGCACAGATAACTGCATAGAAAATCTAAAGTCAGGGTCGATGCCAGGTGTGAAGGGGACACGAGGGTCAGGAGCACTTTCAGGTTGATGCCACAGGAGGTCATGTTTCCCTGGAGCTCTAGACAGTGAAAGCAGGCGTAAGTGCTGCCTTGCACATGTGCAGAGATCAGTGTTCCTACAGAGTTCGTTGGAATCCTGTAGAGGTTCCATAAGACTCCTGCTCTCTTTGTGCCAAGGAATCCTCTGATGGTTGATAAACAGGAGGAGATGTGTTCCCTGTGTTCCCATTCTTTGGGAATGAGGTGGCCTGGACTGTGTCTCTCCATGGCACAAGGGTGAAATCAAACTCTGGAAATGCCTAGTTGAATTTGGGGCCAAATTCTTGGTGAAAGCCCTCTTCCGAGTGTCCCACAGCTCATTTGAAGATCCCCAGTTTTGGGAACCCTTGGATGTCATTTCCTGGAAGTGCTCGTGCACGGATCCGTGCCTGTGGACACAGATTCGGCTTCCTCGTAGACATTAGCCGGGGCTGATCAAATGAATAGCCTGTTCTTGGCTGGGACTTCCTGAGTACTTTTCTCCATTCGGAGTCCTCTACGCCTTGTCTTGATCTGGCACGCGTCTGCCTTTCTGTCAAGGGTCAGCAGTCTCACTAATGGGCGAGAAGTGTGTGTCTTGATTTCGTCCCTCTTTTGGGCTATATGTGGAAAAAGCATAGCTGTTAGGCAATGAATGTCTCTCGTCTGATGTCTGACTCACTTCTTTGCCCTTCCTCAAAGGATTGCAAGGTCGAAGCCTGTTTTCCTGCTTTCATGAGGGTCAAGCTACTCCCCGGGACACCGGAAGAGGATGTGCGAACCTTCTCATCCTGCGTGATTGCGGGCTGGATGGACGATATCGGTGGTGAGGAACTTGAAGACTCAGGTGATTTCTCCCGGGGATTGAGATGTCTCGGGTCAACGAAGACACCTCAACTTGTCTCGAAGAGAGATGATGACATAAAAATCATGCTCAATAGGATCCCGCTGAGGCCCAGAGAGAAACTCCTTTTCCCTAACGTTAATGATCTGCTTTAGAGGGGACCCCCGTTTGGATCCCTTTTTCCTCCACCAAGTGATCAAAAACTCCTCCCTGACCGATTCTGGTCATGCTGATTCCTTGGCTCTTTTCGTCTTTTTCTGTCATTTCGAAAGACCTGCTTTCAGGAGATTCACCACCGAAAGAACTCAAGGTGAGTGAATGACGGCGGTTTTCCCTTGTCTCTGGTGACACTTAGACAAGTGAAAATGGAGCCCAAGAGGCAGTCGGGTTTTGTGGAAAAGCTGAGACGTGTCCCCTGCTTTGAGCTTGACCTGACCGATTGACCAAGTGGCGGTGATATGCACGGGTGGATAGTTAGGAAGCACAGGAACCTAGAAGAATTTCCACTTGAGTAATTTTTGCTAGTCCGGTTCCCAGTCGGGTATGTCTACGGAAGTTTGAGAATATTTTCAACTCTCAACTCTTTACGGGATGGGAGTGTGTAGCAGCTCTACTGGAGAAACCAGAGAGACTTGCCCTAGTTGAAAGCCTGTGTCAGTTGCGACTGGACTCTTAGGATCTCCAGGGCCTCTTTCCCAGACATCTTGGTATTGGATGAAGACTGGAGTAGCCTGACACCTCGCTGTAGCATTCAAGAAAAGGCAGCAGCACCACTATCTGAGTCAAAAAGCTAATGCCAGGCTCAATACCATTCGGTACGTGGGTCGCGAGCGTCATGACTAGTTTCAGGTTCATACCACAGGAGGTCAGGATCTGCTGACAGTCTAATCAGGCAATGCAGGCATAACTGCTGCCTTCCACATGTGGAAAGATCATTTTCTTGACAGATCTTTGGAATCTTGTAGAGATTCCATAGAACTCCTTTTCCGTGTGCCCCACGGGATCCTCTGATGCTTGATATACGGGAGGAGATGTGTTCCCTCTCTGGGGATTATTGGGGCCTGAGGTAGATTCGATTGTGTCTCTCCATGGCTCAGTGGTGAAATGAAAGCGTTGAAGGACTGTGGCAATTTTAACAAGTGTTGGCAGAATTCTTGGAAAGCTATTCTTTTCCAAATGTCCTCCAGCTGATTTGAAGATCCCCCGGTGCTGGGGACTCTTGGGTGCCATTTCCCGGGAGTCCGCACACATTGGACAGTGCCCGTGGACGCATAGTTGGCTGCCTTCAACACATCAGTCAGGCTTAAGCAATGGCAAAGGCTCCTTTTGCCTGGGTCCTCCTGTAAATTTCTGCTACATCCAGAGACCTCTCTGCCTTCTTCTGAATATTGCATGATTCTCTCCTGCTGTCATGGGTCAGCAGACTCCCCAGTGGGTTGCAAATGGCTGTCTTGATTTTGTCCATGTGTTCGCGAATGTCTGGCTGAAAGCCTAGCCTTAGGGAAGTGAGTTTCTCTTCTGGGATCTCTGTCTTACTGATTTCCCCTTTTCAAAGGGTTAGTGAGGTCGATGTCTCTTGTGCCGCTTTCATGGGGGTCAAGCCAACTGCCCGGGAAACTGGAAGATGATGTGTGAACGCTCTCATCCACTGTCCTTCCTGGGTGGAAGGAAGACATTTGTGGTAAGCATCTTCAGGTCTCAGGGGATTTTTCCTGGGGAGTGATATGGCTGGGGTCAATGATGACATAATCTGTCTGGAAGAGAGATGATGACCTAAAAATCATGCTCAGAGAGGTTATGCTGAGGCCCTGTGGGAAAGTCCTTTGGCCCAGCCTTCCAGATCTTCTTTAGAGCGGACTCCCATTTTGATTTCTTTCACCTGCACCAAGTAATCCAAAAGACCTGGGTGGCCGATTTTGGTCAGGCTGATTCCTTGGCTCTTTTCCTCTTTTTGTGTCCTTTAGCACAACCTGCCTCCGAGGAGTTCACCGTTGCGAGGAC
This sequence comes from Loxodonta africana, assembly GCF_030014295.1. Taxonomy (NCBI): domain Eukaryota; kingdom Metazoa; phylum Chordata; class Mammalia; order Proboscidea; family Elephantidae; genus Loxodonta; species Loxodonta africana. The sequence goes on from NW_026975673.1 coordinate 603,285, forward strand.
AAAAGGTGAGGGATTTCCCGTGATTTGCCCTGGCCCCATCTGACACTTAGGCAAGTGAGGATACACCGCAAAAGGCAGTAGGGTTTGCTGACAAGGCTGAGGCATGTCCCCTGGTGTTTGCTTGACCTTGCCTGGTTGACTAAGTGGCGGTGATGTGCGTGGGTGGATACTTCGGAATCAGAGAATGCTGAAACATGTGCGCTGGAGTCGTCTGCGATAGCCTGGGTCCAAGTCCGATAGGGCCTACCGAAATGGGAGAAACGGCCAACTAGAACAATGTATTTTCCCAAGATATTTAGGAGATGTGAATGGCCCAGAGCTCTACAGGAGACTGGTCAACTTGCTGTAATTGAAAGCGTGTGTCAGTTGCGGCTGGACTCGCAGGATTTGCGGGGCGCTTTTCCCGTGAATCTTGAAATTGGATGAGCGACTCAGTAGTCTGATAGCTGGCTCCAGCTTTCAAGTAAAGGTAGCTGCACAGATAACTGCATAGAAAATCTAAAGTCAGGGTCGATGCCAGGTGTGAAGGGGACACGAGGGTCAGGAGCACTTTCAGGTTGATGCCACAGGAGGTCATGTTTCCCTGGAGCTCTAGACAGTGAAAGCAGGCGTAAGTGCTGCCTTGCACATGTGCAGAGATCAGTGTTCCTACAGAGTTCGTTGGAATCCTGTAGAGGTTCCATAAGACTCCTGCTCTCTTTGTGCCAAGGAATCCTCTGATGGTTGATAAACAGGAGGAGATGTGTTCCCTGTGTTCCCATTCTTTGGGAATGAGGTGGCCTGGACTGTGTCTCTCCATGGCACAAGGGTGAAATCAAACTCTGGAAATGCCTAGTTGAATTTGGGGCCAAATTCTTGGTGAAAGCCCTCTTCCGAGTGTCCCACAGCTCATTTGAAGATCCCCAGTTTTGGGAACCCTTGGATGTCATTTCCTGGAAGTGCTCGTGCACGGATCCGTGCCTGTGGACACAGATTCGGCTTCCTCGTAGACATTAGCCGGGGCTGATCAAATGAATAGCCTGTTCTTGGCTGGGACTTCCTGAGTACTTTTCTCCATTCGGAGTCCTCTATGCCTTGTCTTGATCTGGCACGCGTCTGCCTTTCTGTCAAGGGTCAGCAGTCTCACTAATGGGCGAGAAGTGTGTGTCTTGATTTCGTCCCTCTTTTGGGCTATATGTGGAAAAAGCATAGCTGTTAGGCAATGAATGTCTCTCGTCTGATGTCTGACTTACTTCTTTGCCCTTCCTCAAAGGATTGCAAGGTCGAAGCCTGTTTTCCTGCTTTCATGAGGGTCAAGCTACTCCCCGGGAAACCGGAAGAGGATGTGCGAACCTTCTCATCCTGCGTGATTGCGGGCTGGATGGACGATATCGGTGGTGAGGAACTTGAAGACTCAGGTGATTTCTCCCGGGGATTGAGATGTCTCGGGTCAACGAAGACACCTCAACTTGTCTCGAAGAGAGATGATGACATAAAAATCATGCTCAATAGGATCCCGCTGAGGCCCAGAGAGAAACTCCTTTTCCCTAACGTTAATGATCTGCTTTAGAGGGGACCCCCGTTTGGATCCCTTTTTCCTCCACCAAGTGATCAAAAACTCCTCCCTGACCGATTCTGGTCATGCTGATTCCTTGGCTCTTTTCGTCTTTTTCTGTCATTTCGAAAGACCTGCTTTCAGGAGATTCACCACCGAAAGAACTCAAGGTGAGTGAATGACGGCGGTTTTCCCTTGTCTCTGGTGACACTTAGACAAGTGAAAATGGAGCCCAAGAGGCAGTCGGGTTTTGTGGAAAAGCTGAGACGTGTCCCCTGCTTTGAGCTTGACCTGACCGATTGACCAAGTGGCGGTGATATGCACGGGTGGATAGTTAGGAAGCACAGGAACCTAGAAGAATTTCCACTTGAGTAATTTTTGCTAGTCCGGTTCCCAGTCGGGTATGTCTACGGAAGTTTGAGAATATTTTCAACTCTCAACTCTTTACGGGATGGGAGTGTGTAGCAGCTCTACTGGAGAAACCAGAGAGACTTGCCCTAGTTGAAAGCCTGTGTCAGTTGCGACTGGACTCTTAGGATCTCCAGGGCCTCTTTCCCAGACATCTTGGTATTGGATGAAGACTGGAGTAGCCTGACACCTCGCTGTAGCATTCAAGAAAAGGCAGCAGCACCACTATCTGAGTCAAAAAGCTAATGCCAGGCTCAATACCATTCGGTACGTGGGTCGCGAGCGTCATGACTAGTTTCAGGTTCATACCACAGGAGGTCAGGATCTGCTGACAGTCTAATCAGGCAATGCAGGCATAACTGCTGCCTTCCACATGTGGAAAGATCATTTTCTTGACAGATCTTTGGAATCTTGTAGAGATTCCATAGAACTCCTTTTCCGTGTGCCCCACGGGATCCTCTGATGCTTGATATATGGGAGGAGATGTGTTCCCTCTCTGGGGATTATTGGGGCCTGAGGTAGATTCGATTGTGTCTCTCCATGGCTCAGTGGTGAAATGAAAGCGTTGAAGGACTGTGGCAATTTTAACAAGTGTTGGCAGAATTCTTGGAAAGCTATTCTTTTCCAAATGTCCTCCAGCTGATTTGAAGATCCCCCGGTGCTGGGGACTCTTGGGTGCCATTTCCCGGGAGTCCGCACACATTGGACAGTGCCCGTGGACGCATAGTTGGCTGCCTTCAACACATCAGTCAGGCTTAAGCAATGGCAAAGGCTCCTTTTGCCTGGGTCCTCCTGTAAATTTGTGCTACATCCAGAGACCTCTCTGCCTTCTTCTGAATATTGCATGATTCTCTCCTTCTGTCATGGGTCAGCAGACTCCCCAGTGGGTTGCAAATGGCTGTCTTGATTTTGTCCATGTGTTCGCGAATGTCTGGCTGAAAGCCTAGCCTTAGGGAAGTGAGTTTCTCTTCTGGGATCTCTGTCTTACTGATTTCCCCTTTTCAAAGGGTTAGTGAGGTCGATGTCTCTTGTGCCGCTTTCATGGGGGTCAAGCCAACTGCCCGGGAAACTGGAAGATGATGTGTGAACGCTCTCATCCACTGTCCTTCCTGGGTGGAAGGAAGACATTTGTGGTAAGCATCTTCAGGTCTCAGGGGATTTTTCCTGGGGAGTGATATGGCTGGGGTCAATGATGACATAATCTGTCTGGAAGAGAGATGATGACCTAAAAATCATGCTCAGAGAGGTTATGCTGAGGCCCTGTGGGAAAGTCCTTTGGCCCAGCCTTCCAGATCTTCTTTAGAGCGGACTCCCATTTTGATTTCTTTCACCTGCACCAAGTAATCCAAAAGACCTGGGTGGCCGATTTTGGTCAGGCTGATTCCTTGGCTCTTTTCCTCTTTTTGTGTCCTTTAGCACAACCTGCCTCCGAGGAGTTCACCGTTGCGAGGACAAAAGGTGAGGGATTTCCCGTGATTTGCCCTGGCCCCATCTGACACTTAGGCAAGTGAGGATACACCGCAAAAGGCAGTAGGGTTTGCTGACAAGGCTGAGGCATGTCCCCTGGTGTTTGCTTGACCTTGCCTGGTTGACTAAGTGGCGGTGATGTGCGTGGGTGGATACTTCGGAATCAGAGAATGCTGAAACATGTGCGCTGGAGTCGTCTGCGATAGCCTGGGTCCAAGTCCGATAGGGCCTACCGAAATGGGAGAAACGGCCAACTAGAACAATGTATTTTCCCAAGATATTTAGGAGATGTGAATGGCCCAGAGCTCTACAGGAGACTGGTCAACTTGCTGTAATTGAAAGCGTGTGTCAGTTGCGGCTGGACTCGCAGGATTTGCGGGACGCTTTTCCCGTGAATCTTGAAATTGGATGAGCGACTCAGTAGTCTGATAGCTGGCTCCAGCTTTCAAGTAAAGGTAGCTGCACAGATAACTGCATAGAAAATCTAAAGTCAGGGTCGATGCCAGGTGTGAAGGGGACACGAGGGTCAGGAGCACTTTCAGGTTGATGCCACAGGAGGTCATGTTTCCCTGGAGCTCTAGACAGTGAAAGCAGGCGTAAGTGCTGCCTTGCACATGTGCAGAGATCAGTGTTCCTACAGAGTTCGTTGGAATCCTGTAGAGGTTCCATAAGACTCCTGCTCTCTTTGTGCCAAGGAATCCTCTGATGGTTGATAAACAGGAGGAGATGTGTTCCCTGTGTTCCCATTCTTTGGGAATGAGGTGGCCTGGACTGTGTCTCTCCATGGCACAAGGGTGAAATCAAACTCTGGAAATGCCTAGTTGAATTTGGGGCCAAATTCTTGGTGAAAGCCCTCTTCCGAGTGTCCCACAGCTCATTTGAAGATCCCCAGTTTTGGGAACCCTTGGATGTCATTTCCTGGAAGTGCTCGTGCACGGATCCGTGCCTGTGGACACAGATTCGGCTTCCTCGTAGACATTAGCCGGGGCTGATCAAATGAATAGCCTGTTCTTGGCTGGGACTTCCTGAGTACTTTTCTCCATTCGGAGTCCTCTACGCCTTGTCTTGATCTGGCACGCGTCTGCCTTTCTGTCAAGGGTCAGCAGTCTCACTAATGGGCGAGAAGTGTGTGTCTTGATTTCGTCCCTCTTTTGGGCTATATGTGGAAAAAGCATAGCTGTTAGGCAATGAATGTCTCTCGTCTGATGTCTGACTCACTTCTTTGCCCTTCCTCAAAGGATTGCAAGGTCGAAGCCTGTTTTCCTGCTTTCATGAGGGTCAAGCTACTCCCCGGGACACCGGAAGAGGATGTGCGAACCTTCTCATCCTGCGTGATTGCGGGCTGGATGGACGATATCGGTGGTGAGGAACTTGAAGACTCAGGTGATTTCTCCCGGGGATTGAGATGTCTCGGGTCAACGAAGACACCTCAACTTGTCTCGAAGAGAGATGATGACATAAAAATCATGCTCAATAGGATCCCGCTGAGGCCCAGAGAGAAACTCCTTTTCCCTAACGTTAATGATCTGCTTTAGAGGGGACCCCCGTTTGGATCCCTTTTTCCTCCACCAAGTGATCAAAAACTCCTCCCTGACCGATTCTGGTCATGCTGATTCCTTGGCTCTTTTCGTCTTTTTCTGTCATTTCGAAAGACCTGCTTTCAGGAGATTCACCACCGAAAGAACTCAAGGTGAGTGAATGACGGCGGTTTTCCCTTGTCTCTGGTGACACTTAGACAAGTGAAAATGGAGCCCAAGAGGCAGTCGGGTTTTGTGGAAAAGCTGAGACGTGTCCCCTGCTTTGAGCTTGACCTGACCGATTGACCAAGTGGCGGTGATATGCACGGGTGGATAGTTAGGAAGCACAGGAACCTAGAAGAATTTCCACTTGAGTAATTTTTGCTAGTCCGGTTCCCAGTCGGGTATGTCTACGGAAGTTTGAGAATATTTTCAACTCTCAACTCTTTACGGGATGGGAGTGTGTAGCAGCTCTACTGGAGAAACCAGAGAGACTTGCCCTAGTTGAAAGCCTGTGTCAGTTGCGACTGGACTCTTAGGATCTCCAGGGCCTCTTTCCCAGACATCTTGGTATTGGATGAAGACTGGAGTAGCCTGACACCTCGCTGTAGCATTCAAGAAAAGGCAGCAGCACCACTATCTGAGTCAAAAAGCTAATGCCAGGCTCAATACCATTCGGTACGTGGGTCGCGAGCGTCATGACTAGTTTCAGGTTCATACCACAGGAGGTCAGGATCTGCTGACAGTCTAATCAGGCAATGCAGGCATAACTGCTGCCTTCCACATGTGGAAAGATCATTTTCTTGACAGATCTTTGGAATCTTGTAGAGATTCCATAGAACTCCTTTTCCGTGTGCCCCACGGGATCCTCTGATGCTTGATATATGGGAGGAGATGTGTTCCCTCTCTGGGGATTATTGGGGCCTGAGGTAGATTCGATTGTGTCTCTCCATGGCTCAGTGGTGAAATGAAAGCGTTGAAGGACTGTGGCAATTTTAACAAGTGTTGGCAGAATTCTTGGAAAGCTATTCTTTTCCAAATGTCCTCCAGCTGATTTGAAGATCCCCCGGTGCTGGGGACTCTTGGGTGCCATTTCCCGGGAGTCCGCACACATTGGACAGTGCCCGTGGACGCATAGTTGGCTGCCTTCAACACATCAGTCAGGCTTAAGCAATGGCAAAGGCTCCTTTTGCCTGGGTCCTCCTGTAAATTTCTGCTACATCCAGAGACCTCTCTGCCTTCTTCTGAATATTGCATGATTCTCTCCTTCTGTCATGGGTCAGCAGACTCCCCAGTGGGTTGCAAATAGCTGTCTTGATTTTGTCCATGTGTTCGCGAATGTCTGGCTGAAAGCCTAGCCTTAGGGAAGTGAGTTTCTCTTCTGGGATCTCTGTCTTACTGATTTCCCCTTTTCAAAGGGTTAGTGAGGTCGATGTCTCTTGTGCCGCTTTCATGGGGGTCAAGCCAACTGCCCGGGAAACTGGAAGATGATGTGTGAACGCTCTCATCCACTGTCCTTCCTGGGTGGAAGGAAGACATTTGTGGTAAGCATCTTCAGGTCTCAGGGGATTTTTCCTGGGGAGTGATATGGCTGGGGTCAATGATGACATAATCTGTCTGGAAGAGAGATGATGACCTAAAAATCATGCTCAGAGAGGTTATGCTGAGGCCCTGTGGGAAAGTCCTTTGGCCCAGCCTTCCAGATCTTCTTTAGAGCGGACTCCCATTTTGATTTCTTTCACCTGCACCAAGTAATCCAAAAGACCTGGGTGGCCGATTTTGGTCAGGCTGATTCCTTGGCTCTTTTCCTCTTTTTGTGTCCTTTAGCACAACCTGCCTCCGAGGAGTTCACCGTTGCGAGGACAAAAGGTGAGGGATTTCCCGTGATTTGCCCTGGCCCCATCTGACACTTAGGCAAGTGAGGATACACCGCAAAAGGCAGTAGGGTTTGCTGACAAGGCTGAGGCATGTCCCCTGGTGTTTGCTTGACCTTGCCTGGTTGACTAAGTGGCGGTGATGTGCGTGGGTGGATACTTAGGAATCAGAGAATGCTGAAACATGTGCGCTGGAGTCGTCTGCGATAGCCTGGGTCCAAGTCCGATAGGGCCTACCGAAATGGGAGAAACGGCCAACTAGAACAATGTATTTTCCCAAGATATTTAGGAGATGTGAATGGCCCAGAGCTCTACAGGAGACTGGTCAACTTGCTGTAATTGAAAGCGTGTGTCAGTTGCGGCTGGACTCGCAGGATTTGCGGGGCGCTTTTCCCGTGAATCTTGAAATTGGATGAGCGACTCAGTAGTCTGATAGCTGGCTCCAGCTTTCAAGTAAAGGTAGCTGCACAGATAACTGCATAGAAAATCTAAAGTCAGGGTCGATGCCAGGTGTGAAGGGGACACGAGGGTCAGGAGCACTTTCAGGTTGATGCCACAGGAGGTCATGTTTCCCTGGAGCTCTAGACAGTGAAAGCAGGCGTAAGTGCTGCCTTGCACATGTGCAGAGATCAGTGTTCCTACAGAGTTCGTTGGAATCCTGTAGAGGTTCCATAAGACTCCTGCTCTCTTTGTGCCAAGGAATCCTCTGATGGTTGATAAACAGGAGGAGATGTGTTCCCTGTGTTCCCATTCTTTGGGAATGAGGTGGCCTGGACTGTGTCTCTCCATGGCACAAGGGTGAAATCAAACTCTGGAAATGCCTAGTTGAATTTGGGGCCAAATTCTTGGTGAAAGCCCTCTTCCGAGTGTCCCACAGCTCATTTGAAGATCCCCAGTTTTGGGAACCCTTGGATGTCATTTCCTGGAAGTGCTCGTGCACGGATCCGTGCCTGTGGACACAGATTCGGCTTCCTCGTAGACATTAGCCGGGGCTGATCAAATGAATAGCCTGTTCTTGGCTGGGACTTCCTGAGTACTTTTCTCCATTCGGAGTCCTCTACGCCTTGTCTTGATCTGGCACGCGTCTGCCTTTCTGTCAAGGGTCAGCAGTCTCACTAATGGGCGAGAAGTGTGTGTCTTGATTTCGTCCCTCTTTTGGGCTATATGTGGAAAAAGCATAGCTGTTAGGCAATGAATGTCTCTCGTCTGATGTCTGACTCACTTCTTTGCCCTTCCTCAAAGGATTGCAAGGTCGAAGCCTGTTTTCCTGCTTTCATGAGGGTCAAGCTACTCCCCGGGACACCGGAAGAGGATGTGCGAACCTTCTCATCCTGCGTGATTGCGGGCTGGATGGACGATATCGGTGGTGAGGAACTTGAAGACTCAGGTGATTTCTCCCGGGGATTGAGATGTCTCGGGTCAACGAAGACACCTCAACTTGTCTCGAAGAGAGATGATGACATAAAAATCATGCTCAATAGGATCCCGCTGAGGCCCAGAGAGAAACTCCTTTTCCCTAACGTTAATGATCTGCTTTAGAGGGGACCCCCGTTTGGATCCCTTTTTCCTCCACCAAGTGATCAAAAACTCCTCCCTGACCGATTGTCGTCATGCTGATTCCTTGGCTCTTTTCGTCTTTTTCTGTCATTTCGAAAGACCTGCTTTCAGGAGATTCACCACCGAAAGAACTCAAGGTGAGTGAATGACGGCGGTTTTCCCTTGTCTCTGGTGACACTTAGACAAGTGAAAATGGAGCCCAAGAGGCAGTCGGGTTTTGTGGAAAAGCTGAGACGTGTCCCCTGCTTTGAGCTTGACCTGACCGATTGACCAAGTGGCGGTGATATGCACGGGTGGATAGTTAGGAAGCACAGGAACCTAGAAGAATTTCCACTTGAGTAATTTTTGCTAGTCCGGTTCCCAGTCGGGTATGTCTACGGAAGTTTGAGAATATTTTCAACTCTCAACTCTTTACGGGATGGGAGTGTGTAGCAGCTCTACTGGAGAAACCTGAGAGACTTGCCCTAGTTGAAAGCCTGTGTCAGTTGCGACTGGACTCTTAGGATCTCCAGGGCCTCTTTCCCAGACATCTTGGTATTGGATGAAGACTGGAGTAGCCTGACACCTCGCTGTAGCATTCAAGAAAAGGCAGCAGTACCACTATCTGAGTCAAAAAGCTAATGCCAGGCTCAATACCATTCAGTACGTGGGTCGCGAGCGTCATGACTAGTTTCAGGTTCATACCACAGGAGGTCAGGATCTGCTGACAGTCTAATCAGGCAATGCAGGCATAACTGCTGCCTTCCACATGTGGAAAGATCATTTTCTTGACAGATCTTTGGAATCTTGTAGAGATTCCATAGAACTCCTTTTCCGTGTGCCCCACGGGATCCTCTGATGCTTGATGTACGGGAGGAGATGTGTTCCCTCTCTGGGGATTATTGGGGCCTGAGGTAGATTCGATTGTGTCTCTCCATGGCTCAGTGGTGAAATGAAAGCGTTGAAGGACTGTGGCAATTTTAACAAGTGTTGGCAGAATTCTTGGAAAGCTATTCTTTTCCAAATGTCCTCCAGCTGATTTGAAGATCCCCCGGTGCTGGGGACTCTTGGGTGCCATTTCCCGGGAGTCCGCACACATTGGACAGTGCCCGTGGACGCATAGTTGGCTGCCTTCAACACATCAGTCAGGCTTAAGCAATGGCAAAGGCTCCTTTTGCCTGGGTCCTCCTGTAAATTTCTGCTACATCCAGAGACCTCTCTGCCTTCTTCTGAATATTGCATGATTCTCTCCTTCTGTCATGGGTCAGCAGACTCCCCAGTGGGTTGCAAATGGCTGTCTTGATTTTGTCCATGTGTTCGCGAATGTCTGGCTGAAAGCCTAGCCTTAGGGAAGTGAGTTTCTCTTCTGGGATCTCTGTCTTACTGATTTCCCCTTTTCAAAGGGTTAGTGAGGTCGATGTCTCTTGTGCCGCTTTCATGGGGGTCAAGCCAACTGCCCGGGAACCTGGAAGATGATGTGTGAACGCTCTCATCCACTGTCCTTCCTGGGTGGAAGGAAGACATTTGTGGTAAGCATCTTCAGGTCTCAGGGGATTTTTCCTGGGGAGTGATATGGCTGGGGTCAATGATGACATAATCTGTCTGGAAGAGAGATGATGACCTAAAAATCATGCTCAGAGAGGTTATGCTGAGGCCCTGTGGGAAAGTCCTTTGGCCCAGCCTTCCAGATCTTCTTTAGAGCGGACTCCCATTTTGATTTCTTTCACCTGCACCAAGTAATCCAAAAGACCTGGGTGGCCGATTTTGGTCAGGCTGATTCCTTGGCTCTTTTCCTCTTTTTGTGTCCTTTAGCACAACCTGCCTCCGAGGAGTTCACCGTTGCGAGGACAAAAGGTGAGGGATTTCCCGTGATTTGCCCTGGCCCCATCTGACACTTAGGCAAGTGAGGATACACCGCAAAAGGCAGTAGGGTTTGCTGACAAGGCTGAGGCATGTCCCCTGGTGTTTGCTTGACCTTGCCTGGTTGACTAAGTGGCGGTGATGTGCGTGGGTGGATACTTAGGAATCAGAGAATGCTGAAACATGTGCGCTGGAGTCGTCTGCGATAGCCTGGGTCCAAGTCCGATAGGGCCTACCGAAATGGGAGAAACGGCCAACTAGAACAATGTATTTTCCCAAGATATTTAGGAGATGTGAATGGCCCAGAGCTCTACAGGAGACTGGTCAACTTGCTGTAATTGAAAGCGTGTGTCAGTTGCGGCTGGACTCGCAGGATTTGCGGGGCGCTTTTCCCGTGAATCTTGAAATTGGATGAGCGACTCAGTAGTCTGATAGCTGGCTCCAGCTTTCAAGTAAAGGTAGCTGCACAGATAACTGCATAGAAAATCTAAAGTCAGGGTCGATGCCAGGTGTGAAGGGGACACGAGGGTCAGGAGCACTTTCAGGTTGATGCCACAGGAGGTCATGTTTCCCTGGAGCTCTAGACAGTGAAAGCAGGCGTAAGTGCTGCCTTGCACATGTGCAGAGATCAGTGTTCCTACAGAGTTCGTTGGAATCCTGTAGAGGTTCCATAAGACTCCTCCTCTCTTTGTGCCAAGGAATCCTCTGATGGTTGATAAACAGGAGGAGATGTGTTCCCTGTGTTCCCATTCTTTGGGAATGAGGTGGCCTGGACTGTGTCTCTCCATGGCACAAGGGTGAAATCAAACTCTGGAAATGCCTAGTTGAATTTGGGGCCAAATTCTTGGTGAAAGCCCTCTTCCGAGTGTCCCACAGCTCATTTGAAGATCCCCAGTTTTGGGAACCCTTGGATGTCATTTCCTGGAAGTGCTCGTGCACGGATCCGTGCCTGTGGACACAGATTCGGCTTCCTCGTAGACATTAGCCGGGGCTGATCAAATGAATAGCCTGTTCTTGGCTGGGACTTCCTGAGTACTTTTCTCCATTCGGAGTCCTCTATGCCTTGTCTTGATCTGGCACGCGTCTGCCTTTCTGTCAAGGGTCAGCAGTCTCACTAATGGGCGAGAAGTGTGTGTCTTGATTTCGTCCCTCTTTTGGGCTATATGTGGAAAAAGCATAGCTGTTAGGCAATGAATGTCTCTCGTCTGATGTCTGACTTACTTCTTTGCCCTTCCTCAAAGGATTGCAAGGTCGAAGCCTGTTTTCCTGCTTTCATGAGGGTCAAGCTACTCCCCGGGAAACCGGAAGAGGACGTGCGAACCTTCTCATCCTGCGTGATTGCGGGCTGGATGGACGATATCGGTGGTGAGGAACTTGAAGACTCAGGTGATTTCTCCCGGGGATTGAGATGTCTCGGGTCAACGAAGACACCTCAACTTGTCTCGAAGAGAGATGATGACATAAAAATCATGCTCAATAGGATCCCGCTGAGGCCCAGAGAGAAACTCCTTTTCCCTAACGTTAATGATCTGCTTTAGAGGGGACCCCCGTTTGGATCCCTTTTTCCTCCACCAAGTGATCAAAAACTCCTCCCTGACCGATTCTGGTCATGCTGATTCCTTGGCTCTTTTCGTCTTTTTCTGTCATTTCGAAAGACCTGCTTTCAGGAGATTCACCACCGAAAGAACTCAAGGTGAGTGAATGACGGCGGTTTTCCCTTGTCTCTGGTGACACTTAGACAAGTGAAAATGGAGCCCAAGAGGCAGTCGGGTTTTGTGGAAAAGCTGAGACGTGTCCCCTGCTTTGAGCTTGACCTGACCGATTGACCAAGTGGCGGTGATATGCACGGGTGGATAGTTAGGAAGCACAGGAACCTAGAAGAATTTCCACTTGAGTAATTTTTGCTAGTCCGGTTCCCAGTCGGGTATGTCTACGGAAGTTTGAGAATATTTTCAACTCTCAACTCTTTACGGGATGGGAGTGTGTAGCAGCTCTACTGGAGAAACCAGAGAGACTTGCCCTAGTTGAAAGCCTGTGTCAGTTGCGACTGGACTCTTAGGATCTCCAGGGCCTCTTTCCCAGACATCTTGGTATTGGATGAAGACTGGAGTAGCCTGACACCTCGCTGTAGCATTCAAGAAAAGGCAGCAGCACCACTATCTGAGTCAAAAAGCTAATGCCAGGCTCAATACCATTCGGTACGTGGGTCGCGAGCGTCATGACTAGTTTCAGGTTCATACCACAGGAGGTCAGGATCTGCTGACAGTCTAATCAGGCAATGCAGGCATAACTGCTGCCTTCCACATGTGGAAAGATCATTTTCTTGACAGATCTTTGGAATCTTGTAGAGATTCCATAGAACTCCTTTTCCGTGTGCCCCACGGGATCCTCTGATGCTTGATATACGGGAGGAGATGTGTTCCCTCTCTGGGGATTATTGGGGCCTGAGGTAGATTCGATTGTGTCTCTCCATGGCTCAGTGGTGAAATGAAAGCGTTGAAGGACTGTGGCAATTTTAACAAGTGTTGGCAGAATTCTTGGAAAGCTATTCTTTTCCAAATGTCCTCCAGCTGATTTGAAGATCCCCCGGTGCTGGGGACTCTTGGGTGCCATTTCCCGGGAGTCCGCACACATTGGACAGTGCCCGTGGACGCATAGTTGGCTGCCTTCAACACATCAGTCAGGCTTAAGCAATGGCAAAGGCTCCTTTTGCCTGGGTCCTCCTGTAAATTTCTGCTACATCCAGAGACCTCTCTGCCTTCTTCTGAATATTGCATGATTCTCTCCTTCTGTCATGGTCAGCAGACTCCCCAGTGGGTTGCAAATAGCTGTCTTGATTTTGTCCATGTGTTCGCGAATGTCTGGCTGAAAGCCTAGCCTTAGGGAAGTGAGTTTCTCTTCTGGGATCTCTGTCTTACTGATTTCCCCTTTTCAAAGGGTTAGTGAGGTCGATGTCTCTTGTGCCGCTTTCATGGGGGTCAAGCCAACTGCCCGGGAAACTGGAAGATGATGTGTGAACGCTCTCATCCACTGTCCTTCCTGGGTGGAAGGAAGACATTTGTGGTAAGCATCTTCAGGTCTCAGGGGATTTTTCCTGGGGAGTGATATGGCTGGGGTCAATGATGACATAATCTGTCTGGAAGAGAGATGATGACCTAAAAATCATGCTCAGAGAGGTTATGCTGAGGCCCTGTGGGAAAGTCCTTTGGCCCAGCCTTCCAGATCTTCTTTAGAGCGGACTCCCATTTTGATTTCTTTCACCTGCACCAAGTAATCCAAAAGACCTGGGTGGCCGATTTTGGTCAGGCTGATTCCTTGGCTCTTTTCCTCTTTTTGTGTCCTTTAGCACAACCTGCCTCCGAGGAGTTCACCGTTGCGAGGACAAAAGGTGAGGGATTTCCCGTGATTTGCCCTGGCCCCATCTGACACTTAGGCAAGTGAGGATACACCGCAAAAGGCAGTAGGGTTTGCTGACAAGGCTGAGGCATGTCCCCTGGTGTTTGCTTGACCTTGCCTGGTTGACTAAGTGGCGGTGATGTGCGTGGGTGGATACTTAGGAATCAGAGAATGCTGAAACATGTGCGCTGGAGTCGTCTGCGATAGCCTGGGTCCAAGTCCGATAGGGCCTACCGAAATGGGAGAAACGGCCAACTAGAACAATGTATTTTCCCAAGATATTTATGAGATGTGAATGGCCCAGAGCTCTACAGGAGACTGGTCAACTTGCTGTAATTGAAAGCGTGTGTCAGTTGCGGCTGGACTCGCAGGATTTGCGGGACGCTTTTCCCGTGAATCTTGAAATTGGATGAGCGACTCAGTAGTCTGATAGCTGGCTCCAGCTTTCAAGTAAAGGTAGCTGCACAGATAGCTGCATAGAAAATCTAAAGTCAGGGTCGATGCCAGGTGTGAAGGGGACACGAGGGTCAGGAGCACTTTCAGGTTGATGCCACAGGAGGTCATGTTTCCCTGGAGCTCTAGACAGTGAAAGCAGGCGTAAGTGCTGCCTTGCACATGTGCAGAGATCAGTGTTCCTACAGAGTTCGTTGGAATCCTGTAGAGGTTCCATAAGACTCCTGCTCTCTTTGTGCCAAGGAATCCTCTGATGGTTGATAAACAGGAGGAGATGTGTTCCCTGTGTTCCCATTCTTTGGGAATGAGGTGGCCTGGACTGTGTCTCTCCATGGCACAAGGGTGAAATCAAACTCTGGAAATGCCTAGTTGAATTTGGGGCCAAATTCTTGGTGAAAGCCCTCTTCCGAGTGTCCCACAGCTCATTTGAAGATCCCCAGTTTTGGGAACCCTTGGATGTCATTTCCTGGAAGTGCTCGTGCACGGATCCGTGCCTGTGGACACAGATTCGGCTTCCTCGTAGACATTAGCCGGGGCTGATCAAATGAATAGCCTGTTCTTGGCTGGGACTTCCTGAGTACTTTTCTCCATTCGGAGTCCTCTATGCCTTGTCTTGATCTGGCACGCGTCTGCCTTTCTGTCAAGGGTCAGCAGTCTCACTAATGGGCGAGAAGTGTGTGTCTTGATTTCGTCCCTCTTTTGGGCTATATGTGGAAAAAGCATAGCTGTTAGGCAATGAATGTCTCTCGTCTGATGTCTGACTTGCTTCTTTGCCCTTCCTCAAAGGATTGCAAGGTCGAAGCCTGTTTTCCTGCTTTCATGAGGGTCAAGCTACTCCCCGGGAAACCGGAAGAGGACGTGCGAACCTTCTCATCCTGCGTGATTGCGGGCTGGATGGACGATATCGGTGGTGAGGAACTTGAAGACTCAGGTGATTTCTCCCGGGGATTGAGATGTCTCGGGTCAACGAAGACACCTCAACTTGTCTCGAAGAGAGATGATGACATAAAAATCATGCTCAATAGGATCCCGCTGAGGCCCAGAGAGAAACTCCTTTTCCCTAACGTTAATGATCTGCTTTAGAGGGGACCCCCGTTTGGATCCCTTTTTCCTCCACCAAGTGATCAAAAACTCCTCCCTGACCGATTCTGGTCATGCTGATTCCTTGGCTCTTTTCGTCTTTTTCTGTCATTTCGAAAGACCTGCTTTCAGGAGATTCACCACCGAAAGAACTCAAGGTGAGTGAATGACGGCGGTTTTCCCTTGTCTCTGGTGACACTTAGACAAGTGAAAATGGAGCCCAAGAGGCAGTCGGGTTTTGTGGAAAAGCTGAGACGTGTCCCCTGCTTTGAGCTTGACCTGACCGATTGACCAAGTGGCGGTGATATGCACGGGTGGATAGTTAGGAAGCACAGGAACCTAGAAGAATTTCCACTTGAGTAATTTTTGCTAGTCCGGTTCCCAGTCGGGTATGTCTACGGAAGTTTGAGAATATTTTCAACTCTCAACTCTTTACGGGATGGGAGTGTGTAGCAGCTCTACTGGAGAAACCAGAGAGACTTGCCCTAGTTGAAAGCCTGTGTCAGTTGCGACTGGACTCTTAGGATCTCCAGGGCCTCTTTCCCAGACATCTTGGTATTGGATGAAGACTGGAGTAGCCTGACACCTCGCTGTAGCATTCAAGAAAAGGCAGCAGCACCACTATCTGAGTCAAAAAGCTAATGCCAGGCTCAATACCATTCGGTACGTGGGTCGCGAGCGTCATGACTAGTTTCAGGTTCATACCACAGGAGGTCAGGATCTGCTGACAGTCTAATCAGGCAATGCAGGCATAACTGCTGCCTTCCACATGTGGAAAGATCATTTTCTTGACAGATCTTTGGAATCTTGTAGAGATTCCATAGAACTCCTTTTCCGTGTGCCCCACGGGATCCTCTGATGCTTGATATACGGGAGGAGATGTGTTCCCTCTCTGGGGATTATTGGGGCCTGAGGTAGATTCGATTGTGTCTCTCCATGGCTCAGTGGTGAAATGAAAGCGTTGAAGGACTGTGGCAATTTTAACAAGTGTTGGCAGAATTCTTGGAAAGCTATTCTTTTCCAAATGTCCTCCAGCTGATTTGAAGATCCCCCGGTGCTGGGGACTCTTGGGTGCCATTTCCCGGGAGTCCGCACACATTGGACAGTGCCCGTGGACGCATAGTTGGCTGCCTTCAACACATCAGTCAGGCTTAAGCAATGGCAAAGGCTCCTTTTGCCTGGGTCCTCCTGTAAATTTCTGCTACATCCAGAGACCTCTCTGCCTTCTTCTGAATATTGCATGATTCTCTCCTGCTGTCATGGGTCAGCAGACTCCCCAGTGGGTTGCAAATGGCTGTCTTGATTTTGTCCATGTGTTCGCGAATGTCTGGCTGAAAGCCTAGCCTTAGGGAAGTGAGTTTCTCTTCTGGGATCTCTGTCTTACTGATTTCCCCTTTTCAAAGGGTTAGTGAGGTCGATGTCTCTTGTGCCGCTTTCATGGGGGTCAAGCCAACTGCCCGGGAAACTGGAAGATGATGTGTGAACGCTCTCATCCACTGTCCTTCCTGGGTGGAAGGAAGACATTTGTGGTAAGCATCTTCAGGTCTCAGGGGATTTTTCCTGGGGAGTGATATGGCTGGGGTCAATGATGACATAATCTGTCTGGAAGAGAGATGATGACCTAAAAATCATGCTCAGAGAGGTTATGCTGAGGCCCTGTGGGAAAGTCCTTTGGCCCAGCCTTCCAGATCTTCTTTAGAGCGGACTCCCATTTTGATTTCTTTCACCTGCACCAAGTAATCCAAAAGACCTGGGTGGCCGATTTTGGTCAGGCTGATTCCTTGGCTCTTTTCCTCTTTTTGTGTCCTTTAGCACAACCTGCCTCCGAGGAGTTCACCGTTGCGAGGACAAAAGGTGAGGGATTTCCCGTGATTTGCCCTGGCCCCATCTGACACTTAGGCAAGTGAGGATACACCGCAAAAGGCAGTAGGGTTTGCTGACAAGGCTGAGGCATGTCCCCTGGTGTTTGCTTGACCTTGCCTGGTTGACTAAGTGGCGGTGATGTGCGTGGGTGGATACTTCGGAATCAGAGAATGCTGAAACATGTGCGCTGGAGTCGTCTGCGATAGCCTGGGTCCAAGTCCGATAGGGCCTACCGAAATGGGAGAAACGGCCAACTAGAACAATGTATTTTCCCAAGATATTTATGAGATGTGAATGGCCCAGAGCTCTACAGGAGACTGGTCAACTTGCTGTAATTGAAAGCGTGTGTCAGTTGCGGCTGGACTCGCAGGATTTGCGGGGCGCTTTTCCCGTGAATCTTGAAATTGGATGAGCGACTCAGTAGTCTGATAGCTGGCTCCAGCTTTCAAGTAAAGGTAGCTGCACAGATAACTGCATAGAAAATCTAAAGTCAGGGTCGATGCCAGGTGTGAAGGGGACACGAGGGTCAGGAGCACTTTCAGGTTGATGCCACAGGAGGTCATGTTTCCCTGGAGCTCTAGACAGTGAAAGCAGGCGTAAGTGCTGCCTTGCACATGTGCAGAGATCAGTGTTCCTACAGAGTTCGTTGGAATCCTGTAGAGGTTCCATAAGACTCCTGCTCTCTTTGTGCCAAGGAATCCTCTGATGGTTGATAAACAGGAGGAGATGTGTTCCCTGTGTTCCCATTCTTTGGGAATGAGGTGGCCTGGACTGTGTCTCTCCATGGCACAAGGGTGAAATCAAACTCTGGAAATGCCTAGTTGAATTTGGGGCCAAATTCTTGGTGAAAGCCCTCTTCCGAGTGTCCCACAGCTCATTTGAAGATCCCCAGTTTTGGGAACCCAATACTATCTCTCTATGGAAGTGCTCGTGCACGGATCCGTGCCTGTGGACACAGATTCGGCTTCCTCGTAGACATTAGCCGGGGCTGATCAAATGAATAGCCTGTTCTTGGCTGGGACTTCCTGAGTACTTTTCTCCATTCGGAGTCCTCTATGCCTTGTCTTGATCTGGCACGCGTCTGCCTTTCTGTCAAGGGTCAGCAGTCTCACTAATGGGCGAGAAGTGTGTGTCTTGATTTCGTCCCTCTTTTGGGCTATATGTGGAAAAAGCATAGCTGTTAGGCAATGAATGTCTCTCGTCTGATGTCTGACTTACTTCTTTGCCCTTCCTCAAAGGATTGCAAGGTCGAAGCCTGTTTTCCTGCTTTCATGAGGGTCAAGCTACTCCCCGGGAAACCGGAAGAGGACGTGCGAACCTTCTCATCCTGCGTGATTGCGGGCTGGATGGACGATATCGGTGGTGAGGAACTTGAAGACTCAGGTGATTTCTCCCGGGGATTGAGATGTCTCGGGTCAACGAAGACACCTCAACTTGTCTCGAAGAGAGATGATGACATAAAAATCATGCTCAATAGGATCCCGCTGAGGCCCAGAGAGAAACTCCTTTTCCCTAACGTTAATGATCTGCTTTAGAGGGGACCCCCGTTTGGATCCCTTTTTCCTCCACCAAGTGATCAAAAACTCCTCCCTGACCGATTCTGGTCATGCTGATTCCTTGGCTCTTTTCGTCTTTTTCTGTCATTTCGAAAGACCTGCTTTCAGGAGATTCACCACCGAAAGAACTCAAGGTGAGTGAATGACGGCGGTTTTCCCTTGTCTCTGGTGACACTTAGACAAGTGAAAATGGAGCCCAAGAGGCAGTCGGGTTTTGTGGAAAAGCTGAGACGTGTCCCCTGCTTTGAGCTTGACCTGACCGATTGACCAAGTGGCGGTGATATGCACGGGTGGATAGTTAGGAAGCACAGGAACCTAGAAGAATTTCCACTTGAGTAATTTTTGCTAGTCCGGTTCCCAGTCGGGTATGTCTACGGAAGTTTGAGAATATTTTCAACTCTCAACTCTTTACGGGATGGGAGTGTGTAGCAGCTCTACTGGAGAAACCAGAGAGACTTGCCCTAGTTGAAAGCCTGTGTCAGTTGCGACTGGACTCTTAGGATCTCCAGGGCCTCTTTCCCAGACATCTTGGTATTGGATGAAGACTGGAGTAGCCTGACACCTCGCTGTAGCATTCAAGAAAAGGCAGCAGCACCACTATCTGAGTCAAAAAGCTAATGCCAGGCTCAATACCATTCGGTACGTGGGTCGCGAGCATCATGACTAGTTTCAGGTTCATACCACAGGAGGTCAGGATCTGCTGACAGTCTAATCAGGCAATGCAGGCATAACTGCTGCCTTCCACATGTGGAAAGATCATTTTCTTGACAGATCTTTGGAATCTTGTAGAGATTCCATAGAACTCCTTTTCCGTGTGCCCCACGGGATCCTCTGATGCTTGATATACGGGAGGAGATGTGTTCCCTCTCTGGGGATTATTGGGGCCTGAGGTAGATTCGATTGTGTCTCTCCATGGCTCAGTGGTGAAATGAAAGCGTTGAAGGACTGTGGCAATTTTAACAAGTGTTGGCAGAATTCTTGGAAAGCTATTCTTTTCCAAATGTCCTCCAGCTGATTTGAAGATCCCCCGGTGCTGGGGACTCTTGGGTGCCATTTCCCGGGAGTCCGCACACATTGGACAGTGCCCGTGGACGCATAGTTGGCTGCCTTCAACACATCAGTCAGGCTTAAGCAATGGCAAAGGCTCCTTTTGCCTGGGTCCTCCTGTAAATTTCTGCTACATCCAGAGACCTCTCTGCCTTCTTCTGAATATTGCATGATTCTCTCCTTCTGTCATGGGTCAGCAGACTCCCCAGTGGGTTGCAAATGGCTGTCTTGATTTTGTCCATGTGTTCGCGAATGTCTGGCTGAAAGCCTAGCCTTAGGGAAGTGAGTTTCTCTTCTGGGATCTCTGTCTTACTGATTTCCCCTTTTCAAAGGGTTAGTGAGGTCGATGTCTCTTGTGCCGCTTTCATGGGGGTCAAGCCAACTGCCCGGGAAACTGGAAGATGATGTGTGAACGCTCTCATCCACTGTCCTTCCTGGGTGGAAGGAAGACATTTGTGGTAAGCATCTTCAGGTCTCAGGGGATTTTTCCTGGGGAGTGATATGGCTGGGGTCAATGATGACATAATCTGTCTGGAAGAGAGATGATGACCTAAAAATCATGCTCAGAGAGGTTATGCTGAGGCCCTGTGGGAAAGTCCTTTGGCCCAGCCTTCCAGATCTTCTTTAGAGCGGACTCCCATTTTGATTTCTTTCACCTGCACCAAGTAATCCAAAAGACCTGGGTGGCCGATTTTGGTCAGGCTGATTCCTTGGCTCTTTTCCTCTTTTTGTGTCCTTTAGCACAACCTGCCTCCGAGGAGTTCACCGTTGCGAGGACAAAAGGTGAGGGATTTCCCGTGATTTGCCCTGGCCCCATCTGACACTTAGGCAAGTGAGGATACACCGCAAAAGGCAGTAGGGTTTGCTGACAAGGCTGAGGCATGTCCCCTGGTGTTTGCTTGACCTTGCCTGGTTGACTAAGTGGCGGTGATGTGCGTGGGTGGATACTTCGGAATCAGAGAATGCTGAAACATGTGCGCTGGAGTCGTCTGCGATAGCCTGGGTCCAAGTCCGATAGGGCCTACCGAAATGGGAGAAACGGCCAACTAGAACAATGTATTTTCCCAAGATATTTATGAGATGTGAATGGCCCAAGCTCTACAGGAGACTGGTCAACTTGCTGTAATTGAAAGCGTGTGTCAGTTGCGGCTGGACTCGCAGGATTTGCGGGGCGCTTTTCCCGTGAATCTTGAAATTGGATGAGCGACTCAGTAGTCTGATAGCTGGCTCCAGCTTTCAAGTAAAGGTAGCTGCACAGATAACTGCATAGAAAATCTAAAGTCAGGGTCGATGCCAGGTGTGAAGGGGACACGAGGGTCAGGAGCACTTTCAGGTTGATGCCACAGGAGGTCATGTTTCCCTGGAGCTCTAGACAGTGAAAGCAGGCGTAAGTGCTGCCTTGCACATGTGCAGAGATCAGTGTTCCTACAGAGTTCGTTGGAATCCTGTAGAGGTTCCATAAGACTCCTGCTCTCTTTGTGCCAAGGAATCCTCTGATGGTTGATAAACAGGAGGAGATGTGTTCCCTGTGTTCCCATTCTTTGGGAATGAGGTGGCCTGGACTGTGTCTCTCCATGGCACAAGGGTGAAATCAAACTCTGGAAATGCCTAGTTGAATTTGGGGCCAAATTCTTGGTGAAAGCCCTCTTCCGAGTGTCCCACAGCTCATTTGAAGATCCCCAGTTTTGGGAACCCTTGGATGTCATTTCCTGGAAGTGCTCGTGCACGGATCCGTGCCTGTGGACACAGATTCGGCTTCCTCGTAGACATTAGCCGGGGCTGATCAAATGAATAGCCTGTTCTTGGCTGGGACTTCCTGAGTACTTTTCTCCATTCGGAGTCCTCTATGCCTTGTCTTGATCTGGCACGCGTCTGCCTTTCTGTCAAGGGTCAGCAGTCTCACTAATGGGCGAGAAGTGTGTGTCTTGATTTCGTCCCTCTTTTGGGCTATATGTGGAAAAAGCATAGCTGTTAGGCAATGAATGTCTCTCGTCTGATGTCTGACTTACTTCTTTGCCCTTCCTCAAAGGATTGCAAGGTCGAAGCCTGTTTTCCTGCTTTCATGAGGGTCAAGCTACTCCCCGGGAAACCGGAAGAGGACGTGCGAACCTTCTCATCCTGCGTGATTGCGGGCTGGATGGACGATATCGGTGGTGAGGAACTTGAAGACTCAGGTGATTTCTCCCGGGGATTGAGATGTCTCGGGTCAACGAAGACACCTCAACTTGTCTCGAAGAGAGATGATGACATAAAAATCATGCTCAATAGGATCCCGCTGAGGCCCAGAGAGAAACTCCTTTTCCCTAACGTTAATGATCTGCTTTAGAGGGGACCCCCGTTTGGACCCCTTTTTCCTCCACCAAGTGATCAAAAACTCCTCCCTGACCGATTCTGGTCATGCTGATTCCTTGGCTCTTTTCGTCTTTTTCTGTCATTTCGAAAGACCTGCTTTCAGGAGATTCACCACCGAAAGAACTCAAGGTGAGTGAATGACGGCGGTTTTCCCTTGTCTCTGGTGACACTTAGACAAGTGAAAATGGAGCCCAAGAGGCAGTCGGGTTTTGTGGAAAAGCTGAGACGTGTCCCCTGCTTTGAGCTTGACCTGACCGATTGACCAAGTGGCGGTGATATGCACGGGTGGATAGTTAGGAAGCACAGGAACCTAGAAGAATTTCCACTTGAGTAATTTTTGCTAGTCCGGTTCCCAGTCGGGTATGTCTACGGAAGTTTGAGAATATTTTCAACTCTCAACTCTTTACGGGATGGGAGTGTGTAGCAGCTCTACTGGAGAAACCAGAGAGACTTGCCCTAGTTGAAAGCCTGTGTCAGTTGCGACTGGACTCTTAGGATCTCCAGGGCCTCTTTCCCAGACATCTTGGTATTGGATGAAGACTGGAGTAGCCTGACACCTCGCTGTAGCATTCAAGAAAAGGCAGCAGCACCACTATCTGAGTCAAAAAGCTAATGCCAGGCTCAATACCATTCGGTACGTGGGTCGCGAGCGTCATGACTAGTTTCAGGTTCATACCACAGGAGGTCAGGATCTGCTGACAGTCTAATCAGGCAATGCAGGCATAACTGCTGCCTTCCACATGTGGAAAGATCATTTTCTTGACAGATCTTTGGAATCTTGTAGAGATTCCATAGAACTCCTTTTCCGTGTGCCCCACGGGATCCTCTGATGCTTGATATACAGGAGGAGATGTGTTCCCTCTCTGGGGATTATTGGGGCCTGAGGTAGATTCGATTGTGTCTCTCCATGGCTCAGTGGTGAAATGAAAGCGTTGAAGGACTGTGGCAATTTTAACAAGTGTTGGCAGAATTCTTGGAAAGCTATTCTTTTCCAAATGTCCTCCAGCTGATTTGAAGATCCCCCGGTGCTGGGGACTCTTGGGTGCCATTTCCCGGGAGTCCGCACACATTGGACAGTGCCCGTGGACGCATAGTTGGCTGCCTTCAACACATCAGTCAGGCTTAAGCAATGGCAAAGGCTCCTTTTGCCTGGGTCCTCCTGTAAATTTCTGCTACATCCAGAGACCTCTCTGCCTTCTTCTGAATATTGCATGATTCTCTCCTTCTGTCATGGGTCAGCAGACTCCCCAGTGGGTTGCAAATGGCTGTCTTGATTTTGTCCATGTGTTCGCGAATGTCTGGCTGAAAGCCTAGCCTTAGGGAAGTGAGTTTCTCTTCTGGGATCTCTGTCTTACTGATTTCCCCTTTTCAAAGGGTTAGTGAGGTCGATGTCTCTTGTGCCGCTTTCATGGGGGTCAAGCCAACTGCCCGGGAAACTGGAAGATGATGTGTGAACGCTCTCATCCACTGTCCTTCCTGGGTGGAAGGAAGACATTTGTGGTAAGCATCTTCAGGTCTCAGGGGATTTTTCCTGGGGAGTGATATGGCTGGGGTCAATGATGACATAATCTGTCTGGAAGAGAGATGATGACCTAAAAATCATGCTCAGAGAGGTTATGCTGAGGCCCTGTGGGAAAGTCCTTTGGCCCAGCCTTCCAGATCTTCTTTAGAGCGGACTCCCATTTTGATTTCTTTCACCTGCACCAAGTAATCCAAAAGACCTGGGTGGCCGATTTTGGTCAGGCTGATTCCTTGGCTCTTTTCCTCTTTTTGTGTCCTTTAGCACAACCTGCCTCCGAGGAGTTCACCGTTGCGAGGACAAAAGGTGAGGGATTTCCCGTGATTTGCCCTGGCCCCATCTGACACTTAGGCAAGTGAGGATACACCGCAAAAGGCAGTAGGGTTTGCTGACAAGGCTGAGGCATGTCCCCTGGTGTTTGCTTGACCTTGCCTGGTTGACTAAGTGGCGGTGATGTGCGTGGGTGGATACTTAGGAATCAGAGAATGCTGAAACATGTGCGCTGGAGTCGTCTGCGATAGCCTGGGTCCAAGTCCGATAGGGCCTACCGAAATGGGAGAAACGGCCAACTAGAACAATGTATTTTCCCAAGATATTTATGAGATGTGAATGGCCCAGAGCTCTACAGGAGACTGGTCAACTTGCTGTAATTGAAAGCGTGTGTCAGTTGCGGCTGGACTCGCAGGATTTGCGGGGCGCTTTTCCCGTGAATCTTGAAATTGGATGAGCGACTCAGTAGTCTGATAGCTGGCTCCAGCTTTCAAGTAAAGGTAGCTGCACAGATAACTGCATAGAAAATCTAAAGTCAGGGTCGATGCCAGGTGTGAAGGGGACACGAGGGTCAGGAGCACTTTCAGGTTGATGCCACAGGAGGTCATGTTTCCCTGGAGCTCTAGACAGTGAAAGCAGGCGTAAGTGCTGCCTTGCACATGTGCAGAGATCAGTGTTCCTACAGAGTTCGTTGGAATCCTGTAGAGGTTCCATAAGACTCCTGCTCTCTTTGTGCCAAGGAATCCTCTGATGGTTGATAAACAGGAGGAGATGTGTTCCCTGTGTTCCCATTCTTTGGGAATGAGGTGGCCTGGACTGTGTCTCTCCATGGCACAAGGGTGAAATCAAACTCTGGAAATGCCTAGTTGAATTTGGGGCCAAATTCTTGGTGAAAGCCCTCTTCCGAGTGTCCCACAGCTCATTTGAAGATCCCCAGTTTTGGGAACCCTTGGATGTCATTTCCTGGAAGTGCTCGTGCACGGATCCGTGCCTGTGGACACAGATTCGGCTTCCTCGTAGACATTAGCCGGGGCCGATCAAATGAATAGCCTGTTCTTGGCTGGGACTGCCTGAGTACTTTTCTCCATTCGGAGTCCTCTATGCCTTGTCTTGATCTGGCACGCGTCTGCCTTTCTGTCAAGGGTCAGCAGTCTCACTAATGGGCGAGAAGTGTGTGTCTTGATTTCGTCCCTCTTTTGGGCTATATGTGGAAAAAGCATAGCTGTTAGGCAATGAATGTCTCTCGTCTGATGTCTGACTTACTTCTTTGCCCTTTCTCAAAGGATTGCAAGGTCGAAGCCTGTTTTCCTGCTTTCATGAGGGTCAAGCTACTCCCCGGGAAACCGGAAGAGGATGTGCGAACCTTCTCATCCTGCGTGATTGCGGGCTGGATGGACGATATCGGTGGTGAGGAACTTGAAGACTCAGGTGATTTCTCCCGGGGATTGAGATGTCTCGGGTCAACGAAGACACCTCAACTTGTCTCGAAGAGAGATGATGACATAAAAATCATGCTCAATAGGATCCCGCTGAGGCCCAGAGAGAAACTCCTTTTCCCTAACGTTAATGATCTGCTTTAGAGGGGACCCCCGTTTGGACCCCTTTTTCCTCCACCAAGTGATCAAAAACTCCTCCCTGACCGATTCTGGTCATGCTGATTCCTTGGCTCTTTTCGTCTTTTTCTGTCATTTCGAAAGACCTGCTTTCAGGAGATTCACCACCGAAAGAACTCAAGGTGAGTGAATGACGGCGGTTTTCCCTTGTCTCTGGTGACACTTAGACAAGTGAAAATGGAGCCCAAGAGGCAGTCGGGTTTTGTGGAAAAGCTGAGACGTGTCCCCTGCTTTGAGCTTGACCTGACCGATTGACCAAGTGGCGGTGATATGCACGGGTGGATAGTTAGGAAGCACAGGAACCTAGAAGAATTTCCACTTGAGTAATTTTTGCTAGTCCGGTTCCCAGTCGGGTATGTCTACGGAAGTTTGAGAATATTTTCAACTCTCAACTCTTTACGGGATGGGAGTGTGTAGCAGCTCTACTGGAGAAACCAGAGAGACTTGCCCTAGTTGAAAGCCTGTGTCAGTTGCGACTGGACTCTTAGGATCTCCAGGGCCTCTTTCCCAGACATCTTGGTATTGGATGAAGACTGGAGTAGCCTGACACCTCGCTGTAGCATTCAAGAAAAGGCAGCAGCACCACTATCTGAGTCAAAAAGCTAATGCCAGGCTCAATACCATTCGGTACGTGGGTCGCGAGCGTCATGACTAGTTTCAGGTTCATACCACAGGAGGTCAGGATCTGCTGACAGTCTAATCAGGCAATGCAGGCATAACTGCTGCCTTCCACATGTGGAAAGATCATTTTCTTGACAGATCTTTGGAATCTTGTAGAGATTCCATAGAACTCCTTTTCCGTGTGCCCCACGGGATCCTCTGATGCTTGATATACGGGAGGAGATGTGTTCCCTCTCTGGGGATTATTGGGGCCTGAGGTAGATTCGATTGTGTCTCTCCATGGCTCAGTGGTGAAATGAAAGCGTTGAAGGACTGTGGCAATTTTAACAAGTGTTGGCAGAATTCTTGGAAAGCTATTCTTTTCCAAATGTCCTCCAGCTGATTTGAAGATCCCCCGGTGCTGGGGACTCTTGGGTGCCATTTCCCGGGAGTCCGCACACATTGGACAGTGCCCGTGGACGCATAGTTGGCTGCCTTCAACACATCAGTCAGGCTTAAGCAATGGCAAAGGCTCCTTTTGCCTGGGTCCTCCTGTAAATTTGTGCTACATCCAGAGACCTCTCTGCCTTCTTCTGAATATTGCATGATTCTCTCCTTCTGTCATGGGTCAGCAGACTCCCCAGTGGGTTGCAAATGGCTGTCTTGATTTTGTCCATGTGTTCGCGAATGTCTGGCTGAAAGCCTAGCCTTAGGGAAGTGAGTTTCTCTTCTGGGATCTCTGTCTTACTGATTTCCCCTTTTCAAAGGGTTAGTGAGGTCGATGTCTCTTGTGCCGCTTTCATGGGGGTCAAGCCAACTGCCCGGGAAACTGGAAGATGATGTGTGAACGCTCTCATCCACTGTCCTTCCTGGGTGGAAGGAAGACATTTGTGGTAAGCATCTTCAGGTCTCAGGGGATTTTTCCTGGGGAGTGATATGGCTGGGGTCAATGATGACATAATCTGTCTGGAAGAGAGATGATGACCTAAAAATCATGCTCAGAGAGGTTATGCTGAGGCCCTGTGGGAAAGTCCTTTGGCCCAGCCTTCCAGATCTTCTTTAGAGCGGACTCCCATTTTGATTTCTTTCACCTGCACCAAGTAATCCAAAAGACCTGGGTGGCCGATTTTGGTCAGGCTGATTCCTTGGCTCTTTTCCTCTTTTTGTGTCCTTTAGCACAACCTGCCTCCGAGGAGTTCACCGTTGCGAGGACAAAAGGTGAGGGATTTCCCGTGATTTGCCCTGGCCCCATCTGACACTTAGGCAAGTGAGGATACACCGCAAAAGGCAGTAGGGTTTGCTGACAAGGCTGAGGCATGTCCCCTGGTGTTTGCTTGACCTTGCCTGGTTGACTAAGTGGCGGTGATGTGCGTGGGTGGATACTTAGGAATCAGAGAATGCTGAAACATGTGCGCTGGAGTCATCTGCGATAGCCTGGGTCCAGGTCCGATACGGCCTACCGAAATGGGAGAAACGGCCAACTAGAACAATGTATTTTCCCAAGATATTTATGAGATGTGAATGGCCCAGAGCTCTACAGGAGACTGGTCAACTTGCTGTAATTGAAAGCGTGTGTCAGTTGCGGCTGGACTCGCAGGATTTGCGGGGCGCTTTTCCCGTGAATCTTGAAATTGGATGAGCGACTCAGTAGTCTGATAGCTGGCTCCAGCTTTCAAGTAAAGGTAGCTGCACAGATAACTGCATAGAAAATCTAAAGTCAGGGTCGATGCCAGGTGTGAAGGGGACACGAGGGTCAGGAGCACTTTCAGGTTGATGCCACAGGAGGTCATGTTTCCCTGGAGCTCTAGACAGTGAAAGCAGGCGTAAGTGCTGCCTTGCACATGTGCAGAGATCAGTGTTCCTACAGAGTTCGTTGGAATCCTGTAGAGGTTCCATAAGACTCCTGCTCTCTTTGTGCCAAGGAATCCTCTGATGGTTGATAAACAGGAGGAGATGTGTTCCCTGTGTTCCCATTCTTTGGGAATGAGGTGGCCTGGACTGTGTCTCTCCATGGCACAAGGGTGAAATCAAACTCTGGAAATGCCTAGTTGAATTTGGGGCCAAATTCTTGGTGAAAGCCCTCTTCCGACTGTCCCACAGCTCATTTGAAGATCCCCAGTTTTGGGAACCCTTGGATGTCATTTCCTGGAAGTGCTCGTGCACGGATCCGTGCCTGTGGACACAGATTCGGCTTCCTCGTAGACATTAGCCGGGGCCGATCAAATGAATAGCCTGTTCTTGGCTGGGACTGCCTGAGTACTTTTCTCCATTCGGAGTCCTCTATGCCTTGTCTTGATCTGGCACGCGTCTGCCTTTCTGTCAAGGGTCAGCAGTCTCACTAATGGGCGAGAAGTGTGTGTCTTGATTTCGTCCCTCTTTTGGGCTATATGTGGAAAAAGCATAGCTGTTAGGCAATGAATGTCTCTCGTCTGATGTCTGACTTACTTCTTTGCCCTTTCTCAAAGGATTGCAAGGTCGAAGCCTGTTTTCCTGCTTTCATGAGGGTCAAGCTACTCCCCGGGAAACCGGAAGAGGATGTGCGAACCTTCTCATCCTGCGTGATTGCGGGCTGGATGGACGATATCGGTGGTGAGGAACTTGAAGACTCAGGTGATTTCTCCCGGGGATTGAGATGTCTCGGGTCAACGAAGACACCTCAACTTGTCTCGAAGAGAGATGATGACATAAAAATCATGCTCAATAGGATCCCGCTGAGGCCCAGAGAGAAACTCCTTTTCCCTAACGTTAATGATCTGCTTTAGAGGGGACCCCCGTTTGGACCCCTTTTTCCTCCACCAAGTGATCAAAAACTCCTCCCTGACCGATTCTGGTCATGCTGATTCCTTGGCTCTTTTCGTCTTTTTCTGTCATTTCGAAAGACCTGCTTTCAGGAGATTCACCACCGAAAGAACTCAAGGTGAGTGAATGACGGCGGTTTTCCCTTGTCTCTGGTGACACTTAGACAAGTGAAAATGGAGCCCAAGAGGCAGTCGGGTTTTGTGGAAAAGCTGAGACGTGTCCCCTGCTTTGAGCTTGACCTGACCGATTGACCAAGTGGCGGTGATATGCACGGGTGGATAGTTAGGAAGCACAGGAACCTAGAAGAATTTCCACTTGAGTAATTTTTGCTAGTCCGGTTCCCAGTCGGGTATGTCTACGGAAGTTTGAGAATATTTTCAACTCTCAACTCTTTACGGGATGGGAGTGTGTAGCAGCTCTACTGGAGAAACCAGAGAGACTTGCCCTAGTTGAAAGCCTGTGTCAGTTGCGACTGGACTCTTAGGATCTCCAGGGCCTCTTTCCCAGACATCTTGGTATTGGATGAAGACTGGAGTAGCCTGACACCTCGCTGTAGCATTCAAGAAAAGGCAGCAGCACCACTATCTGAGTCAAAAAGCTAATGCCAGGCTCAATACCATTCGGTACGTGGGTCGCGAGCGTCATGACTAGTTTCAGGTTCATACCACAGGAGGTCAGGATCTGCTGACAGTCTAATCAGGCAATGCAGGCATAACTGCTGCCTTCCACATGTGGAAAGATCATTTTCTTGACAGATCTTTGGAATCTTGTAGAGATTCCATAGAACTCCTTTTCCGTGTGCCCCACGGGATCCTCTGATGCTTGATATACGGGAGGAGATGTGTTCCCTCTCTGGGGATTATTGGGGCCTGAGGTAGATTCGATTGTGTCTCTCCATGGCTCAGTGGTGAAATGAAAGCGTTGAAGGACTGTGGCAATTTTAACAAGTGTTGGCAGAATTCTTGGAAAGCTATTCTTTTCCAAATGTCCTCCAGCTGATTTGAAGATCCCCCGGTGCTGGGGACTCTTGGGTGCCATTTCCCGGGAGTCCGCACACATTGGACAGTGCCCGTGGACGCATAGTTGGCTGCCTTCAACACATCAGTCAGGCTTAAGCAATGGCAAAGGCTCCTTTTGCCTGGGTCCTCCTGTAAATTTGTGCTACATCCAGAGACCTCTCTGCCTTCTTCTGAATATTGCATGATTCTCTCCTTCTGTCATGGGTCAGCAGACTCCCCAGTGGGTTGCAAATGGCTGTCTTGATTTTGTCCATGTGTTCGCGAATGTCTGGCTGAAAGCCTAGCCTTAGGGAAGTGAGTTTCTCTTCTGGGATCTCTGTCTTACTGATTTCCCCTTTTCAAAGGGTTAGTGAGGTCGATGTCTCTTGTGCCGCTTTCATGGGGGTCAAGCCAACTGCCCGGGAAACTGGAAGATGATGTGTGAACGCTCTCATCCACTGTCCTTCCTGGGTGGAAGGAAGACATTTGTGGTAAGCATCTTCAGGTCTCAGGGGATTTTTCCTGGGGAGTGATATGGCTGGGGTCAATGATGACATAATCTGTCTGGAAGAGAGATGATGACCTAAAAATCATGCTCAGAGAGGTTATGCTGAGGCCCTGTGGGAAAGTCCTTTGGCCCAGCCTTCCAGATCTTCTTTAGAGCGGACTCCCATTTTGATTTCTTTCACCTGCACCAAGTAATCCAAAAGACCTGGGTGGCCGATTTTGGTCAGGCTGATTCCTTGGCTCTTTTCCTCTTTTTGTGTCCTTTAGCACAACCTGCCTCCGAGGAGTTCACCGTTGCGAGGACAAAAGGTGAGGGATTTCCCGTGATTTGCCCTGGCCCCATCTGACACTTAGGCAAGTGAGGATACACCGCAAAAGGCAGTAGGGTTTGCTGACAAGGCTGAGGCATGTCCCCTGGTGTTTGCTTGACCTTGCCTGGTTGACTAAGTGGCGGTGATGTGCGTGGGTGGATACTTAGGAATCAGAGAATGCTGAAACATGTGCGCTGGAGTCATCTGCGATAGCCTGGGTCCAGGTCCGATACGGCCTACCGAAATGGGAGAAACGGCCAACTAGAACAATGTATTTTCCCAAGATATTTATGAGATGTGAATGGCCCAGAGCTCTACAGGAGACTGGTCAACTTGCTGTAATTGAAAGCGTGTGTCAGTTGCGGCTGGACTCGCAGGATTTGCGGGGCGCTTTTCCCGTGAATCTTGAAATTGGATGAGCGACTCAGTAGTCTGATAGCTGGCTCCAGCTTTCAAGTAAAGGTAGCTGCACAGATAACTGCATAGAAAATCTAAAGTCAGGGTCGATGCCAGGTGTGAAGGGGACACGAGGGTCAGGAGCACTTTCAGGTTGATGCCACAGGAGGTCATGTTTCCCTGGAGCTCTAGACAGTGAAAGCAGGCGTAAGTGCTGCCTTGCACATGTGCAGAGATCAGTGTTCCTACAGAGTTCGTTGGAATCCTGTAGAGGTTCCATAAGACTCCTGCTCTCTTTGTGCCAAGGAATCCTCTGATGGTTGATAAACAGGAGGAGATGTGTTCCCTGTGTTCCCATTCTTTGGGAATGAGGTGGCCTGGACTGTGTCTCTCCATGGCACAAGGGTGAAATCAAACTCTGGCAATGCCTAGTTGAATTTGGGGCCAAATTCTTGGTGAAAGCCCTCTTCCGAGTGTCCCACAGCTCATTTGAAGATCCCCAGTTTTGGGAACCCTTGGATGTCATTTCCTGGAAGTGCTCGTGCACGGATCCGTGCCTGTGGACACAGATTCGGCTTCCTCATAGACATTAGCCGGGGCTGATCGAATGAATAGCCTGTTCTTGGCTGGGACTGCCTGAGTACTTTTCTCCATTCGGAGTCCTCTATGCCTTGTCTTGATCTGGCACGCGTCTGCCTTTCTGTCAAGGGTCAGCAGTCTCACTAATGGGCGAGAAGTGTGTGTCTTGATTTCGTCCCTCTTTTGGGCTATATGTGGAAAAAGCATAGCTGTTAGGCAATGAATGTCTCTCGTCTGATGTCTGACTTACTTCTTTGCCCTTCCTCAAAGGATTGCAAGGTCGAAGCCTGTTTTCCTGCTTTCATGAGGGTCAAGCTACTCCCCGGGAAACCGGAAGAGGATGTGCGAACCTTCTCATCCTGCGTGATTGCGGGCTGGATGGACGATATCGGTGGTGAGGAACTTGAAGACTCAGGTGATTTCTCCCGGGGATTGAGATGTCTCGGGTCAACGAAGACACCTCAACTTGTCTCGAAGAGAGATGATGACATAAAAATCATGCTCAATAGGATCCCGCTGAGGCCCAGAGAGAAACTCCTTTTCCCTAACGTTAATGATCTGCTTTAGAGGGGACCCCCGTTTGGATCCCTTTTTCCTCCACCAAGTGATCAAAAACTCCTCCCTGACCGATTTTGGTCATGCTGATTCCTTGGCTCTTTTCGTCTTTTTCTGTCATTTCGAAAGACCTGCTTTCAGGAGATTCACCACCGAAAGAACTCAAGGTGAGTGAATGACGGCGGTTTTCCCTTGTCTCTGGTGACACTTAGACAAGTGAAAATGGAACCCAAGAGGCAGTCGGGTTTTGTGGAAAAGCTGAGACGTGTCCCCTGCTTTGAGCTTGACCTGACCGATTGACCAAGTGGCGGTGATATGCACGGGTGGATAGTTAGGAAGCACAGGAACCTAGAAGAATTTCCACTTGAGTAACTTTTGATAGTCCGGTTCCCAGTCGGGTATGTCTACGGAAGTTTGAGAATATTTTCAACTCTCAACTCTTCACGGGATGGGAGTGTGTAGCAGCTCTACTGGAGAAACCAGAGAGACTTGCCCTAGTTGAAAGCCTGTGTCAGTTGCGACTGGACTCTTAGGATCTCCAGGGCCTCTTTCCCAGACATCTTGGTATTGGATGAAGACTGGAGTAGCCTGATACCTCGCTGTAGCATTCAAGAAAAGGCAGCAGCACCACTATCTGAGTCAAAAAGCTAATGCCAGGCTCAATACCATTCGGTACGTGGGTCGCGAGCGTCATGACTAGTTTCAGGTTCATACCACAGGAGGTCAGGATCTGCTGACAGTCTAATCAGGCAATGCAGGCATAACTGCTGCCTTCCACATGTGGAAAGATCATTTTCTTGACAGATCTTTGGAATCTTGTAGAGATTCCATAGAACTCCTTTTCCGTGTGCCCCACGGGATCCTCTGATGCTTGATATACGGGAGGAGATGTGTTCCCTCTCTGGGGATTATTGGGGCCTGAGGTAGATTCGATTGTGTCTCTCCATGGCTCAGTGGTGAAATGAAAGCGTTGAAGGACTGTGGCAATTTTAACAAGTGTTGGCAGGATTCTTGGAAAGCTATTCTTTTCCAAATGTCCTCCAGCTGATTTGAAGATCCCCCGGTGCTGGGAACTCTTGGGTGTCATTTCCCGGGAGTCCGCACACATTGGACAGTGCCCGTGGACGCATACTTGGCTGCCTTCAACACATCAGTCAGGCTTAAGCAATGGCAAAGGCTCCTTTTACCTGGGTCCTCCTGTAAATTTCTGCTACATCCAGAGACCTCTCTGCCTTCTTCTGAATATTGCATGATTCTCTCCTTCTGTCATGGGTCAGCAGACTCCCCAGTGGGTTGCAAATGGCTGTCTTGATTTTGTCCATGTGTTCGTGAATGTCTGGCTGAAAGCATAGCCTTAGGGAAGTGAGTTTCTCTTCTGGGATCTCTGTCTTACTGATTTCCCCTTTTCAAAGGGTTGGTGAGGTCGATGTCTCTTGTGCCGCTTTCATGGGGGTCAAGCCAACTGCCCGGGAAACTGGAAGATGATGTGTGAACGCTCTCATCCACTGTCCTTCCTGGGTGGAAGGAAGACATTTGTGGTAAGCATCTTCAGGTCTCAGGGGATTTTTCCTGGGGAGTGATATGGCTGGGGTCAATGATGACATAATCTGTCTGGAAGAGAGATGATGACCTAAAAATCATGCTCAGAGAGGTTATGCTGAGGCCCTGTGGGAAAGTCCTTTGGCCCAGCCTTCCAGATCTTCTTTAGAGCGGACTCCCATTTTGATTTCTTTCACCTGCACCAAGTAATCCAAAAGACCTGGGTGGCCGACTTTGGACAGGCTGATTCCTTGGCTCTTTTCCTCTTTTTGTGTCCTTTAGCACAACCTGCCTCCGAGGAGTTCACCGTTGCGAGGACAAAAGGTGAGGGATTTCCCGTGATTTGCCCTGGCCCCATCTGACACTTAGGCAAGTGAGGATACACCGCAAAAGGCAGTAGGGTTTGCTGACAAGGCTGAGGCATGTCCCCTGGTGTTTGCTTGACCTTGCCTGGTTGACTAAGTGGCGGTGATGTGCGTGGGTGGATACTTAGGAATCAGAGAATGCTGAAACATGTGCGCTGGAGTCATCTGTGATAGCCTGGGTCCAGGTCCGATACGGCCTACCGAAATGGGAGAAACGGCCAACTCGAACAATGTATTTTCCCAAGATATTTATGAGATGTGAAGGGCTCAGAGCTCTACAGGAGACTGGTCAACTTGCTGTAATGGAAAGCGTGTGTCAGTTGCGGCTGGAGTCGCAGGATTTGCAGGGCGCTTTTCCCGTGAATCTTGAAATTGGATGAGCGACTCAGTAGTCTGATAGCTGGCTCCAGCTTTCAAGTAAAGGTAGCTGCACAGATAACTGCGTAGAAAATCTAAAGTCAGGGTCGATGCCAGGTGTGAAGTGGACACGAGTGTCAGGAGCACTTTCAGGTTGATGCCACAGGAGGTCATGTTTCCCTGGAGCTCTAGACAGTGAAAGCAGGCGTAAGTGGTGCCTTGCACATGTGCAAAGATCACTGTTCCTACAGAGTTGGTTGGAATCCTGTAGAGGTTCCATAAGACTCCTGCTCTCTTTGTGCCAAGGAATCCTCTGATGGTTGATAAACAGGAGGAGATGTGTTCCCTGTGTTCCCATTCTTTGGGAATGAGGTGGCCTGGACTGTGTCTCTCCATGGCACAAGGGTGAAATCAAACTCTGGCAATGCCTAGTTGAATTTGGGGCCAAATTCTTGGTGAAAGCACTCTTCCGAGTGTCCCACAGCTCATTTGAAGATCCCCAGTTTTGGGAACCCTTGGATGTCATTTCCTGGAAGTGCTCGTGCACGGATCCGTGCCTGTGGACACAGATTCGGCTTCCTCGTAGACATTAGCCGGGGCTGATCAAATGAATAGCCTGTTCTTGGCTGGGACTGCCTGAGTACTTTTCTCCATTCGGAGTCCTCTATGCCTTGTCTTGATCTGGCACGCGTCTGCCTTTCTGTCAAGGGTCAGCAGTCTCACTAATGGGCGAGAAGTGTGTGTCTTGATTTCGTCCCTCCTTTGGGCTATATGTGGAAAAAGCATAGCTGTTAGGCAATGAATGTCTCTCGTCTGATGTCTGACTTACTTCTTTGCCCTGCCTCAAAGGATTGCAAGGTCGAAGCCTGTTTTCCTGCTTTCATGAGGGTCAAGCTACTCCCCGGGAAACCGGAAGAGGATATGCGAACCTTCTCATCCTGTGTGATTGCGGGCTGGATGGACGATATCGGTGGTGAGGAACTTGAAGACTCAGGTGATTTCTCCCGGGGATTGAGATGTCTCGGGTCAACGAAGACACCTCAACTTGTCTCGAAGAGAGATGATGACATAAAAATCATGCTCAATAGTATCCCGCTGAGGCCCAGAGAGAAACTCCTTTTCCCTAACGTTAATGATCTGCTTTAGAGGAACCCCCGTTTGGATCTCTTTTTCCTCCACCAAGTGATCAAAAACTCCTCCCTGACCGATTTTGGTCATGCTGATTCCTTGGCTCTTTTCGTCTTTTTCTGTCATTTCGAAAGACCTGCTTTCAGGAGATTCACCACCGAAAGAACTCAAGGTGAGTGAATGACGGCGGTTTTCCCTTGTCTCTGGTGATACTTAGACAAGTGAAAATGGAACCCAAGAGGCAGTCGGGTTTTGTGGAAAAGCTGAGACGTGTCCCCTGCTTTGAGCTTGACCTGACCGATTGACCAAGTGGCGGTGATATGCACGGGTGGATAGTTAGGAAGCACAGGAACCTAGAAGAATTTCCACTTGAGTAATTTTTGCTAGTCCGGTTCCCAGTCGGGTATGTCTACGGAAGTTTGAGAAGATTTTCAACTCTCAACTCTTTACGGGATGGGAGTGTGTAGCAGCTCTACTGGAGAAACCAGAGAGACTTGCCCTAGTTGAAAGCCTGTGTCAGTTGCGACTGGACTCTTAGGATCTCCAGGGCCTCTTTCCCAGACATCTTGGTATTGGATGAAGACTGGAGTAGCCTGACACCTCGCTGTAGCATTCAAGAAAAGGCAGCAGCACCACTATCTGAGTCAAAAAGCTAATGCCAGGCTCAATACCATTCGGTACGTGGGTCGCGAGCGTCATGACTAGTTTCAGGTTCATACCACAGGAGGTCAGGATCTGCTGACAGTCTGATCAGGCAATGCAGGCATAACTGCTGCCTTCCACATGTGGAAAGATCATTTTCTTGACAGATCTTTGGAATCTTGTAGAGATTCCATAGAACTCCTTTTCCGTGTGCCCCACGGGATCCTCTGATGCTTGATATACGGGAGGAGATGTGTTCCCTCTCTGGGGATTATTGGGGCCTGAGGTAGATTCGATTGTGTCTCTCCATGGCTCAGTGGTGAAATGAAAGCGTTGAAGGACTGTGGCAATTTTAACAAGTGTTGGCAGAATTCTTGGAAAGCTATTCTTTTCCAAATGTCCTCCAGCTGATTTGAAGATCCCCCGGTGCTGGGGACTCTTGGGTGCCATTTTCCGGGAGTCCGCACACATTGGACAGTGCCCGTGGACGCATAGTTGGCTGCCTTCAACACATCAGTCAGGCTTAAGCAATGGCAAAGGCTCCTTTTGCCTGGGTCCTCCTGTAAATTTCTGCTACATCCAGAGACCTCTCTGCCTTCTTCTGAATATTGCATGATTCTCTCCTTCTGTCATGGGTCAGCAGACTCCCCAGCGGGTTGCAAATGGCTGTCTTGATTTTGTCCATGTGTTCGCGAATGTCTGGCTGAAAGCATAGCCTTAGGGAAATGAGTTTCTCTTCTGGGATCTCTGTCTTACACACTTCCCCTTTTCAAAGGGTTAGTGAGGTCGATGTGTCTTGTCCTGCTTTCACGGGGGTCAAGCCAACTGCCCGGGAAACTGGAAGATGATGTGTGAACGCTCTCATCCACTGTCCTTCCTGGGTGGAAGGAAGACATTTGTGGTAAGCATCTTCAGGTCTCAGGGGATTTTTCCTGGGGAGTGATATGGCTGGGGTCAATGATGACATAATCTGTCTGGAAGAGAGATGATGACCTAAAAATCATGCTCAGAGAGGTTATGCTGAGGCCCTGTGGGAAAGTCCTTTGGCCCAGCCTTCCAGATCTTCTTTAGAGCGGACTCCCATTTTGATTTCTTTCACCTGCACCAAGTAATCCAAAAGACCTGGGTGGCCGACTTTGGACAGGCTGATTCCTTGGCTCTTTTCCTCTTTTTGTGTCCTTTAGCACAACCTGCCTCCGAGGAGTTCACCGTTGCGAGGACAAAAGGTGAGGGATTTCCCGTGATTTGCCCTGGCCCCATCTGACACTTAGGCAAGTGAGGATACACCGCAAAAGGCAGTAGGGTTTGCTGACAAGGCTGAAGCATGTCCCCTGGTGTTTGCCTGACCTTGCCTGGTTGACTAAGTGGCGGTGATGTGCGTGGGTGGATACTTCGGAATCAGAGAATGCTGAAACATGTGCGCTGGAGTCATCTTCGATAGCCTGCGTCCAAGTCCGATACGGCCTACTGAAAGGGCAGAATCGGCCAACTAGAAAAATGTGTTTTCCTGAGACATTTATGAGATGTGAATGGCTCAGAGCTCTACAGGAGACTGGTCAACTTGCTGTATTTGAACGCGTGTGTCAGTTGCGGTTGGACTCGTAGGATTTGCAGGGCGCATTTCCCATGAATCTTGAAACTGGATGAGCGACTCAGTAGTCCGATAGCTGGCTCCAGCTTTCAAGTGCAGGTAGCTGCACAGATAAGTGCATAGAAAATCTAAAGTCAGGGTCGATGCCAGGTGTGAAGGGGACATCAGGGTCAGCAGCACTTTCAGGTTGATGCCACAGGAGGTCATGTTTCCCTGGAGCTCTAGACAGTGAAAGCAGGCGTAAGTGCTGCCTTGCACATGTACAAAGATCACTGTTCCTACAGAGTTCGTTGGAATCCTGTAGAGGTTCCATAAGACTCCTGCTCTCTTTGTGCCAAGGAATCCTCTGATGGTTGATAAACAGGACGAGATGTGTTCCCTGTGTTGCCATTCTCTGGGAATGAGGTGGCCTGGAGTGTGTCTCTCCATGGCACAAGGTTGAAATCAAACTCCGGAAATGCCTAGTTGAATTTGGGGCCAAATTCTTGGTGAAAGCACTCTTCCGAGTGTCCCACAGCTCCTTTGAAGATCCCCAGTTTTGGGAACCCGTGGATGTCATTTCCTGGAAGTGCTCGTGCACGGATCCGTGCCTGTGGACACAGATTTGGCTTCCTTGTAGACATTAGCCGGGGCTGATCAAATGAAAAGCCTGTTCTTGGCTGGGACTGCCTGAGTATTTTTCTCCATTGGGAGCCCTCTATGCCTTGTCTTGATCTGGCATGTGTCTGCCTTTCTGTCAAGGGTCAGCAGTCTCACTAACGGGCCAGAAGTGTGTGTCTTGATTTTGTCCCTACTTTGGGCTATATGTGGAAAAAGCATAGCTGTTAGGCAATGAATGTCTCTCGTCTGATGTCTGACTTACTTCTTTGCCCTTCCTCAAAGGATTGCAAGGTCGAAGCCTGTTTTCCTGCTTTCATGAGGGTCAAGCTACTCCCCGGGACACCGGAAGAGGATGTGCGAACCTTCTCCTCCTGCGTGATTGCGGGCTGAAAGGACGATGTCAGTGGTGAGGACCTTGAGGACTCAGGTGATTTTTCCCGGGGTTTGAGATGTCTCGGGTCAATGAAGACACCTCAACTTGTCTCGAAGAGAGATGATGACATAAAAATCATGCACAATAGGATCACGCTGAGGCCCAGAGAGAAACTCCTTTTCCCCAACGTTAATGATCTCCTTTAGAGTGGACCCCCGTTTTGATCCCTTTTTCCATCACCAAGTCATCAGAAACTCCTCCCTGACCGAATTTTCTCATGCTGATTCCTTGGCTCTTTTCCTCTTTGTCTGTGATTTAGAAAGACCTGCTTTCAAGAGGTTCACCACCGGAAGAACTCAAGGTGAGTAAATGACGGCGGTTTTCCCTTGTCCCTGGGGATACTTACACAAGTGAATATGGAGCCCAAGAGGCAGTCGGGTTTTGTGGAAAGGCCGAGACGTGTGCCCTGCTTTGAGCTTGACCTGACCGATTGACCAAGTGGCGGTGATATGCACGGGTGGATAGTTAGGAAGCACAGGAACCTAGAAGAATTTCCACTTGAGTAATTTTTGATAGTCCGGTTCCCAGTCGGGTATGTCTACGGAATTTTTGAGAATATTTTCAACTCTCAACTATTTACGCGATGGGAGTGTCTAGCAGCTCTACTGGAGAAACCAGAGAGACTTGCCCTAGTTGAAAGCCTGTGTCAGTTGCGACTGGACTCTTAGGATCTCCAGGGCATCTTTCCCAGACATCTTGGTATTGGGTGAAGAATTGAGTAGCCTGACACCTCGCTGTAGCATTCAAGAAAAGGCAGCAGCACCAGTATTTGAGTCAAAAAGCTAATGTCAGGTTCGATACCATTCGGTAAGTGGGTCGCGAGCGTCATTACTTGTTTCAGGTTCATGCCACAGGAGGTCAGGATCTGCTGAGAGTCTAATCAGGAAATGCAGGCATAACTGCTGCCTTCCACATGTGGAAAGAACATTTTCTTTACAGATCTTTGGAATCTTGTAGAGATTCCATAGAACTCCTTTTCCGTGTGCTCCACGGGATCCTCTGATGCTTGATATACGGGAGGAGATGTGTTCCCTCTCTGGGGATTATTGGGGCCTGAGGTAGATTCGATTGCGTCTCTCCATGGCCCAGTGGTGAAATGAAAGCGTTGAAGGACTGTGGCAATTTTAACAAGTGTTGGCAGAATTCTTGGAAAGCTATTCTTTTCCAAATGTCCTCCAGCTGATTTGAAGATCCCACGGTACTGGGGACTCTTGGGTGCCATTTCCCGGGAGTCCGCACACGCTGGACAGTGCCCGTGGACGCATAGTTGGCTGCCTTCAACACATCAGTCAGGCTTAATCAATTGCAAAGTCTCCTTTTGCCTGGGTCCTCCTGAAAATTTGTGCTGCATCCAGAGACCTCTATGCCTTGTTCTGAATATTGCATGATTCTCTCCTTCTGTCATGGGTCGGCAGACTCCCCAGTGGGTTGCAAATGGCTGCCTTGATTTTGTCCATGTGTTCGCCAATGTCTGGCTGAAAGCCTAGCCTTAGGGAAGTGAGTTTCTCTTCTGGGATCTCTGTCTTACTGATTTCCCCTTTTCAAAGGGTTAGTGAGGTCGATGTCTCTTGTCCCGCTTTCATGGGGGTCAAGCCAACTGCCCGGGAAACGGGAAGACGATGTGTGAACCCTCTCATCCACTGTCCTTCCTGCGTGGAAGGAAGACATTTGTGGTAAGCATCTTCAGGTCTCAGGGGATTTTTCCTGGGGAGTGATATGGCTGGGGTCGATGATGACATAATCTGTCTGGAAGGGAGATGATGACCTAAAAATCATGCTCAGAGAGGTTATGCTGAGGCCCTGTGGGAAAGTCCTTTGGCCCAGCCTTCCAGATCTTCTTTAGAGCGGACTCCCATTTTGATTTCTTTCACCTGCACCAAGTAATCCAAAAGACCTGGGTGGCCGATTTTGGTCAGGCTGATTCCTTGGCTCTTTTCCTCTTTTTGTGTCCTTTAGCACAACCTGCCTCCGAGGAGTTCACCGTTGCGAGGACAAAAGGTGAGGGATTTCCCGTGATTTGCCCTGGCCCCATCTGACACTTAGGCAAGTGAGGATACACCGCCAAAGGCAGTAGGTTTTGCTGGCAATGCTCAGGCATGTCCCCTGGTGTGTGCTTGACCTTGCCTGGTTGACTAAGTGGCGGTGATGTGCGTGGGTGGATACTTAGGAATCAGAGAATCCTGAAAAATGTGCGCTGGGGTCATCTTCGATAGCCTGGGTCCGAGTCCGATACGGCCTACTGAAATGGGAGAAACTGCCAACTAGAAAAATGGGTTTTCCTGAGATATTTATGAGATGTGAATGGCTCAGAGCTCTCCAGGAGACTGGTCAACTTGCTGTAATTGAAAGCGTGTGTCAGTTGCGGTTGGACTCGTAGGATTTGCAGGGCGCTTTTCCCATGAATCTTGAAATTGGATGAGCGACTCAGTAGTCTGATAGCTGGCTCCAGCTTTCAAGTAAAGGTAGCTGCACAGATAACTGCGTAGAAAACCTAAAGTCAGGGTCGATGCCAGGTGTGAAGGGGACATGCGGGTCAGCAGCACTTTCAGGTTGATGCCACAGGAGGTCATGTTTCCCTGGAGCTCTAGACAGTGAAAGCAGGCGTAAGTGCTGCCTTGCACATGTGCAAAGATCACTGTTCCTACAGAGTTCGTTGGAATCCTGTAGAGGTTCCATAAGACTCCTGCTCTCTTTGTGCCAAGGAATCCTCTGATGGTTGATAAACAGGACGAGATGTGTTCCCTGTGTTGCCATTCTCTGGGAATGAGGTGGCCTGGAGTGTGTCTCTCCATGGCACAAGGTTGAAATCAAACTCCGGAAATGCCTAGTTGAATTTGGGGCCAAATTCTTGGTGAAAGCACTCTTCCGAGTGTCCCACAGCTCCTTTGAAGATCCCCAGTTTTGGGAACCCGTGGATGTCATTTCCTGGAAGTGCTCGTGCACGGATCCGTGCCTGTGGACACAGATTTGGCTTCCTTGTAGACATTAGCCGGGGCTGATCAAATGAAAAGCCTGTTCTTGGCTGGGACTGCCTGAGTATTTTTCTCCATTGGGAGCCCTCTATGCCTTGTCTTGATCTGGCATGTGTCTGCCTTTCTGTCAAGGGTCAGCAGTCTAACTAACGGGCCAGAAGTGTGTGTCTTGATTTTGTCCCTACTTTGGGCTATATGTGGAAAAAGCATAGCTGTTAGGCAATGAATGTCTCTCGTCTGATGTCTGACTTACTTCTTTGCCCTTCCTCAAAGGATTGCAAGGTCGAAGCCTGTTTTCCTGCTTTCATGAGGGTCAAGCTACTCCCCGGGACACCGGAAGAGGATGTGCGAACCTTCTCATCCTGCGTGATTGCGGGCTGGATGGACGATATCAGTGGTGAGGACCTTGAGGACTCAGGTGATTTTTCCCGGGGTTTGAGATGTCTCGGGTCAATGAAGACACCTCAACTTGTCTCGAAGAGAGATGATGACATAAAAATCATGCACAATAGGATCATGCTGAGGCCCAGAGAGAAACTCCTTTTCCCCAACGTTAATGATCTCCTTTAGAGTGGACCCCCGTTTTGATCCCTTTTTCCATCACCAAGTCATCAGAAACTCCTCCCTGACCGAATTTTCTCATGCTGATTCCTTGGCTCTTTTCCTCTTTGTCTGTGATTTAGAAAGACCTGCTTTCAAGAGGTTCACCACCGGAAGAACTCAAGGTGAGTAAATGACGGCGGTTTTCCCTTGTCCCTGGGGATACTTACTCAAGTGAATATGGAGCCCAAGAAGCAGTCGGGTTTTGTGGAAAGGCCGAGACGTGTGCCCTGCTTTGAGCTTGACCTGACCGATTGACCAAGTGGCGGTGATATGCACGGGTGGATAGTTAGGAAGCACAGGAACCTAGAAGAATTTCCACTTGAGTAATTTTTGATAGTCCGGTTCCCAGTCGGGTATGTCTACGGAATTTTTGAGAATATTTTCAACTCTCAACTATTTATGCGATGGGAGTGTCTAGCAGCTCTACTGGAGAAACCAGAGAGACTTGCCCTAGTTGAAAGCCTGTGTCAGTTGCGACTGGACTCTTAGGATCTCCAGGGCATCTTTCCCAGACATCTTGGTATTGGGTGAAGAATTGAGTAGCCTGACACCTCGCTGTAGCATTCAAGAAAAGGCAGCAGCACCAATATTTGAGTCAAAAAGCTAATGTCAGGTTCAATACCATTCGGTAAGTGGGTCGCGAGCGTCATGACTCGTTTCAGGTTCATGCCACAGGAGGTCAGGATCTGCTGAGAGTCTAATCAGGAAATGCAGGCATAACTGCTGCCTTCCACATGTGGAAAGATCGTTTTCTTGACAGATCTTTGGAATCTTGTAGAGATTCCATAGAACTCCTTTTCCGTGTACCCCACGGGATCCTCTGATGCTTGATATACGGGAGGAGATGTGTTCCCTCTCTGGGGATTATTGGGGCCTGAGGTAGATTCGATTGTGTCTCTCCATGGCTCAGTGGTGAAATGAAGGCGTTGAAGGACTGTGGCAATTTTAACAAGTGTTGGCAGAATTCTTGGAAAGCTATTCTTTTCCAAATGTCCTCCAGCTGATTTGAAGATCCCCCGGTACTGGGGACTCTTGGGTGCCATTTCCCCGGAGTCCGCACACGCTGGACAGTGCCCGTGGACGCATATCTGGCTGCCTTCAACACATCAGTCAGGCTTAATCAATTGCAAAGTCTCCTTTTGCCTGGGTCCTCCTGAAAATTTGTGCTGCATCCAGAGACCTCTATGCCTTGTTCTGAATATTGCATGATTCTCTCCTTCTGTCATGGGTCGGCAGACTCCCCAGTGGGTTGCAAATGGCTGCCTTGATTTTGTCCATGTGTTCGCGAATGTCTGGCTGAAAGCATAGCCTTAGGGAAATGAGTTTCTCTTCTGGGATCTCTGTCTTACTGATTTCCCCTTTTCAAAGGGTTAGTGAGGTCGATGTCTCTTGTCCCGCTTTCATGGGGGTCAAACCAACTGCCCGGGAAACGGGAAGACGATGTGTGAACCCTCTCATCCACTGTCCTTCCTGCGTGGAAGGAAGACATTTGTGGTAAGCATCTTCAGGTCTCAGGGGATTTTTCCTGGGGAGTGATATGGCTGGGGTCGATGATGACATAATCTGTCTGGAAGGGAGATGATGACCTAAAAATCATGCTCAGAGAGGTTATGCTGAGGCCCTGTGGGAAAGTCCTTTGGCCCAGCCTTCCAGATCTTCTTTAGAGCAGACTCCCATTTTGATTTCTTTCACCTGCACCAAGTAATCCAAAAGACCTGGGTGGCCGATTTTGGTCAGGCTGATTCCTTGGTTCTTTTCCTCCTTTTGTGTCCTTTAGCACAACCTGCCTCCGAGGAGTTCACCGTTGCGAGGACAAAAGGTGAGGGATTTCCCGTGATTTGCCCTGGCCCCATCTGACACTTAGGCAAGTGAGGATACACCGCCAAAGGCAGTAGGTTTTGCTGGCAAGACTGAAGCATGTCCCCTGGTGTGTGCTTGACCTTGCCTGGTTGACTAAGTGGCGGTGATGTGCGTGGGTGGATACTTAGGAATCAGAGAATCCTGAAAAATGTGCGCTGGGGTCATCTTCGATAGCCTGGGTCCGAGTCCGATACGGCCTACTGAAATGGGAGAAACGGCCAACTAGAAAAATGGGTTTTCCTGAGATATTTATGAGATGTGAATGGCTCAGAGCTCTACAGGAGACTGGTCAACTTGCTGTAATTGAAAGCGTGTG
Organism: Loxodonta africana; assembly: GCF_030014295.1. Taxonomy (NCBI): domain Eukaryota; kingdom Metazoa; phylum Chordata; class Mammalia; order Proboscidea; family Elephantidae; genus Loxodonta; species Loxodonta africana. The sequence continues at coordinate 647,781 of NW_026975673.1, forward strand.
TCAGTTGCGGTTGGACTCGTAGGATTTGCAGGGCGATTTTCCCATGAATCTTGAAATTGGATGAGCGACTCAGTAGTCTGATAGCTGGCTCCAGCTTTCAAGTAAAGGTAGCTGCACAGATAACTGCGTAGAAAATCTAAAGTCAGGGTCGATGCCAGGTGTGAAGGGGACATGAGGGTCAGCAGCACTTTCAGGTTGATGCCACAGGAGGTCATGTTTCCCTGGAGCTCTAGACAGTGAAAGCAGGCATAAGTGCTGCCTTGCACATGTGCAAAGATCACTGTTCCTACACAGTTGGTTGGAATCCTGTAGAGGTTCCATAAGACTCCTGCTCTCTTTGTGCCAAGGAATCCTCTGATGGTTGATAAACAGGAGGAGATGTATTCCCTGTGTTGCCATTCTCTGGGAATGAGGTGGCCTGGAGTGTGTCTCTCCATGGCACAAGGTTGAAATCAAACTCCGGAAATGCCTAGTTGAATTTGGGGCCCAATTCTTGGTGAAAGCACTCTTCCGAGTGTCCCACAGCTCCTTTGAAGATCCCCAGTTTTGGGAACCCGTCGATGTCATTTCCTGGAAGTGCTCGTGCACGGATCCGTGCCTGTGGACACAGATTTGGCTTCCTTGTAGACATTAGCCGGGGCTGATCAAATGAAAAGCCTGTTCTTGGCTGGGACTGCCTGAGTATTTTTCTCCATTCGGAGCCCTCTACGCCTTGTCTTGATCTGTCATGTGTCTGCCTTTCTGTCAAGTGTCAGCAGTCTCACTAACAGGCGAGAAGTGTGTGTCTTGATTTTGTCCCTACTTTGGGCTATATGTGGAAAAAGCATAGCTGTTAGGCAATGAATGTCTCTCGTCTGATGTCTGACTTACTTCTTTGCCCTTCCTCAAAGGATTGCAAGGTCGAAGCCTGTTTTCCTGCTTTCATGAGGGTCAAGCTACTCCCCGGGACACCGGAAGAGGATGTGCGAACCTTCTCATCCTGCGTGATTGCGGGCTGGATGGACGATATCAGTGGTGAGGACCTTGAGGACTCAGGTGATTTTTCCCGGGGTTTGAGATGTCTCGGGTCAATGAAGACACCTCAACTTGTCTCGAAGAGAGATGATGACATAAAAATCATGCACAATAGGATCACGCTGAGGCCCAGAGAGAAACTCCTTTTCCCCAACGTTAATGATCTCCTTTAGAGTGGACCCCCGTTTTGATCCCTTTTTCCATCACCAAGTCATCAGAAACTCCTCCCTGACCGAATTTTCTCATGCTGATTCCTTGGCTCTTTTCCTCTTTGTCTGTGATTTAGAAAGACCTGCTTTCAAGAGGTTCACCACCGGAAGAACTCAAGGTGAGTAAATGACGGCGGTTTTCCCTTGTCCCTGGGGATACTTACTCAAGTGAATATGGAGCCCAAGAAGCAGTCGGGTTTTGTGGAAAGGCCGAGACGTGTGCCCTGCTTTGAGCTTGACCTGACCGATTGACCAAGTGGCGGTGATATGCACGGGTGGATAGTTAGGAAGCACAGGAACCTAGAAGAATTTCCACTTGAGTAATTTTTGATAGTCCGGTTCCCAGTCGGGTATGTCTACGGAATTTTTGAGAATATTTTCAACTCTCAACTATTTACGCGATGGGAGTGTCTAGCAGCTCTACTGGAGAAACCAGAGAGACTTGCCCTAGTTGAAAGCCTGTGTCAGTTGCGACTGGACTCTTAGAATCTCCAGGGCATCTTTCCCAGACATCTTGGTATTGGGTGAAGAATTGAGTAGCCTGACACCTCGCTGTAGCATTCAAGAAAAGGCAGCAGCACCAATATTTGAGTCAAAAAGCTAATGTCAGGTTCAATACCATTCGGTAAGTGGGTCGCGAGCGTCATGACTCGTTTCAGGTTCATGCCACAGGAGGTCAGGATCTGCTGAGAGTCTAATCAGGAAATGCAGGCATAACTGCTGCCTTCCACATGTGGAAAGATCGTTTTCTTGACAGATCTTTGGAATCTTGTAGAGATTCCATAGAACTCCTTTTCCGTGTGCCCCACGGGATCCTCTGATGCTTGATATACAGGAGGAGATGTGTTCCCTCTCTGGGGATTATTGGGGCCTGAGGTAGATTCGATTGCGTCTCTCCATGGCTCAGTGGTGAAATGAAGGCGTTGAAGGACTGTGGCAATTTTAACAAGTGTTGGCAGAATTCTTGGAAAGCTATTCTTTTCCAAATGTCCTCCAGCTGATTTGAAGATCCCCCGGTACTGGGGACTCTTGGGTGCCATTTCCCCGGAGTCCGCACACGCTGGACAGTGCCCGTGGACGCATATCTGGCTGCCTTCAACACCTCAGTCAGGCTTAATCAATTGCAAAGTCTCCTTTTGCCTGGGTCCTCCTGAAAATTTGTGCTGCATCCAGAGACCTCTATGCCTTGTTCTGAATATTGCATGATTCTCTCCTTCTGTCATGGGTCGGCAGACTCCCCAGTGGGTTGCAAATGGCTGCCTTGATTTTGTCCATGTGTTCGCGAATGTCTGGCTGAAAGCATAGCCTTAGGGAAATGAGTTTCTCTTCTGGGATCTCTGTCTTACTGATTTCCCCTTTTCAAAGGGTTAGTGAGGTCGATGTCTCTTTTCCCGCTTTCATGGGGGTCAAGCCAACTGCCCGGGAAACGGGAAGACGATGTGTGAACCCTCTCATCCACTGTCCTTCCTGCGTGGAAGGAAGACATTTGTGGTAAGCATCTTCAGGTCTCAGGGGATTTTTCCTGGGGAGTGATATGGCTGGGGTCGATGATGACATAATCTGTCTGGAAGGGAGATGATGACCTAAAAATCATGCTCAGAGAGGTTATGCTGAGGCCCTGTGGGAAAGTCCTTTGGCCCAGCCTTCCAGATCTTCTTTAGAGCGGACTCCCATTTTGATTTCTTTCACCTGCACCAAGTAATCCAAAAGACCTGGGTGGCCGATTTTGGTCAGGCTGATTCCTTGGCTCTTTTCCTCCTTTTGTGTCCTTTAGCACAACCTGCCTCCGAGGAGTTCACCGTTGCGAGGACAAAAGGTGAGGGATTTCCCGTGATTTGCCCTGTCCCCATCTGACACTTAGGCAAGTGAGGATACACCGCAAAAGGCAGTAGGTTTTGCTGGCAATGCTCAGGCATGCCCCCTGGTGTGTGCTTGACCTTGCCTGGTTGACTAAGTGGCGGTGATGTGCGTGGGTGGATACTTCGGAATCAGAGAATCCTGAAAAATGTGCGCTGGGGTCATCTTCGATAGCCTGGGTCCGAGTCCGATACGGCCTACTGAATGGGAGAAACGGCCAACTAGAAAAATGGGTTTTCCTGAGATATTTATGAGATGTGAATGGCTCAGAGCTCTCCAGGAGACTGGTCAACTTGCTGTAATTGAAAGCGTGTGTCAGTTGCGGTTGGACTCGTAGGATTTGCAGGGCGCTTTTCCCATGAATCTTGAAATTGGATGAGCGACTCAGTAGTCTGATAGCTGGCTCCAGCTTTCAAGCAAAGGTAGCTGCACAGATAACTGCGTAGAAAATCTAAAGTCAGTGTCGATGCCAGGTGTGAAGGGGACATGAGGGTCAGCAGCACTTTCAGGTTGATGCCACAGGAGGTCATGTTTCCCTGGAGCTCTAGACAGTGAAAGCAGGCGTAAGTGTTGCCTTGCACATGTGCAAAGATCACTGTTCCTACAGAGTTCGTTGGAATCCTGTAGAGGTTCCATAAGATTCCTGCTCTCTTTGTGCCAAGGAATCCTCTGATGGTTGATAAACAGGAGGAGATGTGTTCCCTGTGTTGTCATTCTCTGGGAATGAGGTGGCCTGGAGTGTGTCTCTCCATGGCACAAGGTTGAAATCAAACTCCAGAAATGCCTAGTTGAATTTGGGGCCCAATTCTTGGTGAAAGCACTCTTCCGAGTGTCCCACAGCTCCTTTGAAGATCCCCAGTTTTGGGAACCCGTGGATATCATTTCCTGGAAGTGCTCGTGCACGGATCCGTGCCTGTGGACACAGATTTGGCTTCCTTGTAGACATTAGCCGGGGCTGATCAAATGAAAAGCCTGTTCTTGGCTGAGACTGCCTGAGTATTTTTCTCCATTCGGAGCCCTCTACGCCTTGTCTTGATCTGGCATGTGTCTGCCTTTCTGTCAAGGGTCAGCAGTCTCACTAACGGGCCACAAGTGTGTGTCTTGATTTTGTCCCTACTTTGGGCTATATGTGGAAAAAGCATAGCTGTTAGGCAATGAATGTCTCTCGTCTGATGTCTGACTTACTTCTTTGCCCTTCCTCAAAGGATTGCAAGGTCGAAGCCTGTTTTCCTGCTTTCATGAGGGTCAAGCTACTCCCCGGGACACCGGAAGAGGATGTGCGAACCTTCTCATCCTGCGTGATTGCGGGCTGGATGGACGATATCAGTGGTGAGGACCTTGAGGACTCAGGTGATTTTTCCCGGGGTTTGAGATGTCTCGGGTCAATGAAGACACCTCAACTTGTCTCGAAGAGAGATGATGACATAAAAATCATACACAATAGGATCACGCTGAGGCCCAGAGAGAAACTCCTTTTCCCCAACGTTAATGATCTCCTTTAGAGTGGGCCCCCGTTTTGATCCCTTTTTCCATCACCAAGTCATCAGAAACTCCTCCCTGACCGAATTTTCTCATGCTGATTCCTTGGCTCTTTTCCTCTTTGTCTGTGATTTAGAAAGACCTGGTTTCAAGTGGTTCACCACCGGAAGAACTCAAGGTGAGTAAATGACGGCGGTTTTCCCTTGTCCCTGGGGATACTTACACAAGTGAATATGGAGCCCAAGAAGCAGTCGGGTTTTGTGGAAAGGCCGAGACGTGTGCCCTGCTTTGAGCTTGACCTGACCGATTGACCAAGTGGCGGTGATATGCACGGGTGGATAGTTAGGAAGCACAGGAACCTAGAAGAATTTCCACTTGAGTAATTTTTGATAGTCCGGTTCCCAGTCGGGTATGTCTACGGAATTTTTGAGAATATTTTCAACTCTCAACTATTTACGCGATGGGAGTGTCTAGCAGCTCTACTGGAGAAACCAGAGAGACTTGCCCTAGTTGAAAGCCTGTGTCAGTTGCGACTGGACTCTTAGGATCTCCAGGGCATCTTTCCCAGACATCTTGGTATTGGGTGAAGAATTGAGTAGCCTGACACCTCGCTGTAGCATTCAAGAAAAGGCACCAGCACCAATATTTGAGTCAAAAAGCTAATGTCAGGTTCAATACCATTCGGTAAGTGGGTCGCGAGCGTCATGACTCGTTTCAGGTTCATGCCACAGGAGGTCAGGATCTGCTGAGAGTCTAATCAGGAAATGCAGGCATAACTGCTGCCTTCCACATGTGGAAAGATCGTTTTCTTGACAGATCTTTGGAATCTTGTAGAGATTCCATAGAACTCCTTTTCCGTGTGCCCCACGGGATCCTCTGATGCTTGATATACAGGAGGAGATGTGTTCCCTCTCTGGGGATTATTGGGGCCTGAGGTAGATTCGATTGCGTCTCTCCATGGCTCAGTGGTGAAATGAAGGCGTTGAAGGACTGTGGCAATTTTAACAAGTGTTGGCAGAATTCTTGGAAAGCTATTCTTTTCCAAATGTCCTCCAGCTGATTTGAAGATCCCCCGGTACTGGGGACTCTTGGGTGCCATTTCCCCGGAGTCCGCACACGCTGGACAGTGCCCGTGGACGCATAGTTGGCTGCCTTCAACACATCAGTCAGGCTTAATCAATTGCAAAGTCTCCTTTTGCCTGGGTCCTCCTGAAAATTTGTGCTGCATCCAGAGACCTCTATGCCTTGTTCTGAATATTGCATGATTCTCTCCTTCTGTCATGGGTCGGCAGACTCCCCAGTGGGTTGCAAATGGCTGCCTTGATTTTGTCCATGTGTTCGCGAATGTCTGGCTGAAAGCATAGCCTTAGGGAAGTGAGTTTCTCTTCTGGGGTCTCTGTCTTACTGATTTCCCCTTTTCAAAGGGTTAGTGAGGTCGATGTCTCTTGTCCCGCTTTCATGGGGCTCAAGCCACCTGCCCGGGAAAGGGGAAGACGATGTGTGAACCCTCTCATCCACTGTCCTTCCTGCGTGGAAGGAAGACATTTGTGGTAAGCATCTTCAGGTCTCAGGGGATTTTTCCTGGGGAGTGATATGGCTCGGGTCGATGATGACATAATCTGTCTGGAAGGGAGATGATGACCTAAAAATCATGCTCAGAGAGGTTATGCTGAGGCCCTGTGGGAAAGTCCTTTGGCCCAGCCTTCCAGATCTTCTTTAGAGCGGACTCCCATTTTGATTTCTTTCACCTGCACCAAGTAATCCAAAAGACCTGGGTGGCCGATTTTGGTCAGGCTGATTCCTTGGCTCTTTTCCTCCTTTTGTGTCCTTTAGCACAACCTGCCTCCGAGGAGTTCACCGTTGCGAGGACAAAAGGTGAGGGATTTCCCGTGATTTGCCCTGTCCCCATCTGACACTTAGGCAAGTGAGGATACACCGCAAAAGGCAGTAGGTTTTGCTGGCAATGCTCAGGCACGCCCCCTTGTGTGTGCTTGACCTTGCCTGGTTGACTAAGTGGCGGTGATGTGCGTGGGTGGATACTTAGGAATCAGAGAATCCTGAAAAATGTGCGCTGGGGTCATCTTCGATAGCCTGGGTCCGAGTCCGATACGGCCTACTGAAATGGGAGAAACGGCCAACTAGACAAATGGGTTTTCCTGAGATACTTATGAGATGTGAATGGCTCAGAGCTCTCCAGGAGACTGGTCAACTTGCTGTAATTGAAAGCGTGTGTCAGTTGCGGTTGGACTCGTAGGATTTGCAGGGCGCTTTTCCCATGAATCTTGAAATTGGATGAGCGACTCAGTAGTCTGATAGCTGGCTCCAGCTTTGAAGTAAAGGTAGCTGCACAGATACCTGCGTAGAAAATCTAAAGTCAGGGTCGATGCCAGGTGTGAAGGGGACATGAGGGTCAGCAGCACTTTCAGGTTGATGCCACAGGAGGTCATGTTTCCCTGGAGCTCTAGACAGTGAAAGCAGGCGTAAGTGCTGCCTTGCACATGTGCAAAGATCACTGTTCCTACAGAGTTCGTTGGAATCCTGTAGAGGTTCCATTAGACTCCGGCTCTCTTTGTGCCAAGGAATCCTCTGATGGTTGATAAACAGGACGAGATGTGTTCCCTGTGTTGCCATTCTTTGGGAATGAGGTGGCCTGGAGTGTGTCTCTCCATGGCACAAGGTTGAAATCAAACTCCGGAAATGCCTAGTTGAATTTGGGGCCCAATTCTTGGTGAAAGCACTCTTCCGAGTGTCCCACAGCTCCTTTGAAGATCCCCAGTTTTGGGAACCCGTGGATGTCATTTCCTGGAAGTGCTCGTGCACGGATCCGTGCCTGTGGACACAGATTTGGCTTCCTTGTAGACATTAGCCGGGACTGATCAAATGAAAAGCCTCTTCTTGGCTGAGACTGCCTGAGTATTTTTCTCCATTCGGAGCCCTCTACGCCTTGTCTTGATCTGGCACGTGTCTGCCTTTCTGTCAAGGGTCAGCAGTCTCACTAACAGGCGAGAAGTTTGTGTCTTGATTTTGCTCCTACTTTGGGGTATATGTGGAAAAAGCATAGCTGTTAGGCAATGAATGTCTCTCGTCTGATGTCTGACTTACTTCTTTGCCCTTCCTCAAAGGATTGCAAGGTCGAAGCCTGTTTTCCTGCTTTCATGAGGGTCAAGCTACTCCCCGGGACACCGGAAGAGGATGTGCGAACCTTCTCATCCTGCGTGATTGCGGGCTGGATGGACGATATCAGTGGTGAGGACCTTGAGGACTCAGGTGATTTTTCCCGGGGTTTGAGATGTCTCGGGTCAATGAAGACACCTCAACTTGTCTCGAAGAGAGATGATGACATAAAAATCATGCACAATAGGATCACGCTGAGGCCCAGAGAGAAACTCCTTTTCCCTAACGTTAATGATCTCCTTTAGAGTGGACCCCCGTTTTGATTCCTTTTTCCATCACCAAGTCATCAGAAACTCCTCCCTGACCGAATTTTCTCATGCTGATTCCTTGGCTCTTTTCCTCTTTGTCTGTGATTTAGAAAGACCTGCTTTCAAGAGGTTCACCACCGGAAGAACTCAAGGTGAGTAAATGACGGCGGTTTTCCCTTGTCCCTGGGGATACTTACACAAGTGAATATGGAGCCCAAGAGGCAGTAGGGTTTTGTGGAAAGGCCGAGACGTGTGCCCTGCTTTGAGCTTGACCTGACCGATTGACCAAGTGGCGGTGATATGCACGGGTGGATAGTTAGGAAGCACAGGAACCTAGAAGAATTTCCACTTGAGTAATTTTTGATAGTCCGGTTCCCAGTCGGGTATGTCTACGGAATTTTTGAGAATATTTTCAACTCTCAACTATTTACACGATGGGAGTGTCTAGCAGCTCTACTGGAGAAACCAGAGAGACTTGCCCTAGTTGAAAGCCTGTGTCAGTTGCGACTGGACTCTTAGGATCTCCAGGGCATCTTTCCCAGACATCTTGGTATTGGGTGAAGAATTGAGGAGCCCGACACCTCGCTGTAGCATTCAAGAAAAGGCAGCAGCACCAATATTTGAGTCACAAAGCTAATGTCAGGTTCAATACCATTCGGTAAGTGGGTCGCGAGCGTCATGACTCGTTTCAGGTTCATGCCACAGGAGGTCAGGATCTGCTGAGAGTCTAATCAGGAAATGCAGGCATAACTGCTGCCTTCCACATGTGGAAAGATCGTTTTCTTGACAGATCTTTGGAATCTTGTAGAGATTCCATAGAACTCCTTTTCCGTGTGCCCCACGGGATCCTCTGATGCTTGATATACAGGAGGAGATGTGTTCCCTCTCTGGGGATTATTGGGGCCTGAGGTAGATTCGATTGCGTCTCTCCATGGCTCAGTGGTGAAATGAAGGCGTTGAAGGACTGTGGCAATTTTAACAAGTGTTGGCAGAATTCTTGGAAAGCTATTCTTTTCCAAATGTCCTCCAGCTGATTTGAAGATCCCCCGGTACTGGGGACTCTTGGGTGCCATTTCCCCGGAGTCCGCACACGCTGGACAGTGCCCGTGGACGCATATCTGGCTGCCTTCAACACCTCAGTCAGGCTTAATCAATTGCAAAGTCTCCTTTTGCCTGGGTCCTCCTGAAAATTTGTGCTGCATCCAGAGACCTCTATGCCTTGTTCTGAATATTGCATGATTCTCTCCTTCTGTCATGGGTCGGCAGACTCCCCAGTGGGTTGCAAATGGCTGCCTTGATTTTGTCCATGTGTTCGCGAATGTCTGGCTGAAAGCATAGCCTTAGGGAAATGAGTTTCTCTTCTGGGATCTCTGTCTTACTGATTTCCCCTTTTCAAAGGGTTAGTGAGGTCGATGTCTCTTGTCCCGCTTTCATGGCGGTCAAACCAACTGCCCGGGAAACGGGAAGACGATGTGTGAACCCTCTCATCCACTGTCCTTCCTGCGTGGAAGGAAGACATTTGTGGTAAGCATCTTCAGGTCTCAGGGGATTTTTCCTGGGGAGTGATATGGCTGGGGTCGATGATGACATAATCTGTCTGGAAGGGAGATGATGACCTAAAAATCATGCTCAGAGAGGTCATGCTGAGGCCCTGTGGGAAAGTCCTTTGGCCCAGCCTTCCAGATCTTCTTTAGAGCGGACTCCCATTTTGATTTCTTTCACCTGCACCAAGTAATCCAAAAGACCTGGGTGGCCGATTTTGGTCAGGCTGATTCCTTGGCTCTTTTCCTCCTTTTGTGTCCTTTAGCACAACCTGCCTCCGAGGAGTTCACCGTTGCGAGGACAAAAGGTGAGGGATTTCCCGTGATTTGCCCTGTCCCCATCTGACACTTAGGCAAGTGAGGATACACCGCAAAAGGCAGTAGGTTTTGCTGGCAATGCTCAGGCATGCCCCCTGGTGTGTGCTTGACCTTGCCTGGTTGACTAAGTGGCGGTGATGTGCGTGGGTGGATACTTAGGAATCAGAGAATCCTGAAAAATGTGCGCTGGGGTCATCTTCGATAGCCTGGGTCCGAGTCCGATACGGCCTACTGAATGGGAGAAACGGCCAACTAGAAAAATGGGTTTTCCTGAGATATTTATGAGATGTGAACGGCTCAGAGCTCTACAGGAGTCCGGTCAACTTGCTGTAATTGAAAGCGTGTGTCAGTTGCGGTTGGACTCGTAGGATTTGCAGGGCGCTTTTCCCATGAATCTTGAAATTGGATGAGCGACTCAGTAGTCTGATAGCTGGCTCCAGCTTTCAAGCAAAGGTAGCTGCACAGATAACTGCGTAGAAAATCTAAAGTCAGTGTCGATGCCAGGTGTGAAGGGGACATGAGGGTCAGCAGCACTTTCAGGTTGATGCCACAGGAGGTCATGTTTCCCTGGAGCTCTAGACAGTGAAAGCAGGCGTAAGTGCTGCCTTGCACATGTGCAAAGATCACTGTTCCTACAGAGTTCGTTGGAATCCTGTAGAGGTTCCATAAGATTCCTGCTCTCTTTGTGCCAAGGAATCCTCTGATGGTTGATAAACAGGAGGAGATGTGTTCCCTGTGTTGTCATTCTCTGGGAATGAGGTGGCCTGGAGTGTGTCTCTCCATGGCACAAGGTTGAAATCAAACTCCGGAAATGCCTAGTTGAATTTGGGGCCCAATTCTTGGTGAAAGCACTCTTCCGAGTGTCCCACAGCTCCTTTGAAGATCCCCAGTTTTGGGAACCCGTGGATGTCATTTCCTGGAAGTGCTCGTGCACGGATCCGTGCCTGTGGACACAGATTTGGCTTCCTTGTAGACATTAGCCGGGGCTGATCAAACGAAAAGCCTGTTCTTGGCTGGGACTGCCTGAGTATTTTTCTCCATTCGGAGCCCTCTACGCCTTGTCTTGATCTGGCACGTGTCTGCCTTTCTGTCAAGGGTCAGCAGTCTCACTAACGGGCCACAAGTGTGTGTCTTGATTTTGTCCCTACTTTGGGCTATATGTGGAAAAAGCATAGCTGTTAGGCAATGAATGTCTCTCGTCTGATGTCTGACTTACTTCTTTGCCCTTCCTCAAAGGATTGCAAGGTCGAAGCCTGTTTTCCTGCTTTCATGAGGGTCAAGCTACTCCCCGGGACACCGGAAGAGGATGTGCGAACCTTCTCATCCTGCGTGATTGCGGGCTGGATGGACGATATCAGTGGTGAGGACCTTGAGGACTCAGGTGATTTTTCCCGGGGTTTGAGATGTCTCGGGTCAATGAAGACACCTCAGCTTGTCTCGAAGAGAGATGATGACATAAAAATCATGCACAATAGGATCCCACTGAGGCCCAGAGAGAAACTCCTTTTCCCCAACGTTAATGATCTCCTTTAGAGTGGACCCCCGTTTTGATCCCTTTTTCCATCACCAAGTCATCAGAAACTCCTCCCTGACCGATTTTTGTCATGCTGATTCCTTGGCTCTTTTCCTCTTTGTCGGTGATTTAGAAAGACCTGGTTTCAAGAGGTTGACCACCGGAAGAACTCAAGCTGAGTGAATGACGGCGGTTTTCCCTTGTCCCTGGGGATACTTAGACAAGTGAATATGGAGCCCAAGAGGCAGTCGGGTTTTGTGGAAAGGCCGAGACGTGTGCCCTGCTTTGAGCTTGACCTGACCGATTGACCAAGTGGCGGTGATATGCACGGGTGGATAGTTAGGAAGCACAGGAACCTAGAAGAATTTCCACTTGAGTAATTTTTGATAGTCCGGTTCCCAGTCGGGTATGTCTACGGAATTTTTGAGAATATTTTCAACTCTCAACTATTTACGCGATGGGAGTGTCTAGCAGCTCTACTGGAGAAACCAGAGAGACTTGCCCTAGTTGAAAGCCTGTGTCAGTTGCGACTGGACTCTTAGGATCTCTAGGGCATCTTTCCCAGACATCTTGGTATTGGGTGAAGAACTCAGTAGCCCGACACCTCGCCGTAGCATTCAAGAAAAGGCAGCAGCACCAATATTTGAGTCAAAAAGCTAATGTCAGGTTCAATACCATTCGGTAAGTGGGTCGCGAGCGTCATGACTCGTTTCGGGTTCATGCCACAGGAGGTCAGGATCTGCTGAGAGTCTAATCAGGCAATGCAGGCATAACTGCTGCCTTCCACATGTGCAAAGATCATTTTCTTGACAGATCTTTGGAATCTTGTAGAGATTCCGTAGAACTCCTTTTCCGTGTGCCCCACGGGATCCTCTGATGCTTGATATACGGGAGGAGATGTGTTCCCTCTCTGGGGATTATTGGGGCCTGAGGTAGATTCGATTGCGTCTCTCCATGGCCCGGTGGTGAAATGAAAGCGTTGAAGGACTGTGGCAATTTTAACAATGTTGGCAGAATTCTTGGAAAGCTATTCTTTTCCAAATGTCCTCCAGCTGATTTGAAGATCCCCCGGTACTGGGGACTCTTGGGTGCCATTTCCCCGGAGTCCGCACACGTTGGACAGTGCCCGTGGACGCATATCTGGCTGCCTTCAACACCTCAGTCAGGCTTAATCAATTGCAAAGTCTCCTTTTGCCTGGGTCCTCCTGAAAATTTGTGCTGCATCCAGAGACCTCTATGCCTTGTTCTGAATATTGCATGATTCTCTCCTTCTGTCATGGGTCGGCAGACTCCCCAGTGGGTTGCAAATGGCTGCCTTGATTTTGTCCATGTGTTCGCGAATGTCTGGCTGAAAGCATAGCCTTAGGGAAATGAGTTTCTCTTCTGGGATCTCTGTCTTACTGATTTCCCCTTTTCAAAGGGTTAGTGAGGTCGATGTCTCTTGTCCCGCTTTCATGGGGGTCAGACCAACTGCCCGGGAAACGGGAAGACGATGTGTGAACCCTCTCATCCACTGTCCTTCCTGCGTGGAAGGAAGACATTTGTGGTAAGCATCTTCAGGTCTCAGGGGATTTTTCCTGGGGAGTGATATGGCTGGGGTCGATGATGACATAATCTGTCTGGAAGGGAGATGATGACCTAAAAATCATGCTCAGAGAGGTTATGCTGAGGCCCTGTGGGAAAGTCCTTTGGCCCAGCCTTCCAGATCTTCTTTAGAGCGGACTCCCATTTTGATTTCTTTCACCTGCACCAAGTAATCCAAAAGACCTGGGTGGCCGATTTTGGTCAGGCTGATTCCTTGGCTCTTTTCCTCTTTTTGTGTCCTTTAGCACAACCTGCCTCCGAGGAGTTCACCGTTGCGAGGACAAAAGGTGAGGGATTTCCCGTGATTTGCCCTGGCCCCATCTGACACTTAGGCAAGTGAGGATACACCGCCAAAGGCCGTAGGTTTTGCTGGCAATGCTCAGGCATGTCCCCTGGTGTGTGCTTGACCTTGCCTGGTTGACTAAGTGGCGGTGATGTGCGTGGGTGGATACTTAGGAATCAGAGAATCCCGAAAAATGTGCGCTGGGGTCATCTTCGATAGCCTGGGTCCGAGTCCAGTACGGCCTACTGAATGGGAGAAACGGCCAACTAGACAAATGGGTTTTCCTGAGATACTTATGAGATGTGAATGGCTCAGAGCTCTCCAGGAGACTGGTCAACTTGCTGTAATTGAAAGCGTGTGTCAGTTGCGGTTGGACTCGTAGGATTTGCAGGGCGCTTTTCCCATGAATCTTGAAATTGGATGAGCGACTCAGTAGTGTGATAGCTGCTCCAGCTTTCAAGTAAAGGTAGCTGCACAGATAACTGCGTAGAAAAACTGAAGTCAGGCTCGATGCCAGGTGTGAAGGGGACATGAGGGTCAGCAGCACTTTCAGGTTGATGCCACAGGAGGTCATGTTTCCCTGGAGCTCTAGACAGGGAAAGCAGGCGTAAGTGCTGCCTTGCACATGTGCAAAGATCACTGTTCCTACAGAGTTCGTTGGAATCCTGTAGAGGTTCCATAAGACTCCTGCTCTCTTTGTGCCAAGGAATCCTCTGATGGTTGATAAACAGGAGGAGATGTGTTCCCTGTGTTGCCATTCTCTGGGAATGAGGTGGCCTGGAGTGTGTCTCTCCATGGCACAAGGTTGAAATCAAACTCTGGAAATGCCTAGTTGAATTTGGGGCCAAATTCTTGGTGAAAGCCCTCTTCCGAGTGTCCCACAGCTCCTTTGAAGATCCCCAGTTTTGGGAACCCGTGGATGTCATTTCCTGGAAGTGCTCGTGCACGGATCCGTGCCTGTGGACACAGATTTGGCTTCCTTGTAGACATTAGCCGGGGCTGATCAAACGAAAAGCCTGTTCTTGGCTGGGACTGCCTGAGTATTTTTCTCCATTCGGAGCCCTCTACGCCTTGTCTTGATCTGGCACGTGTCTGCCTTTCTGTCAAGGGTCAGCAGTCTCACTAACGGGCCAGAAGTGTGTGTCTTGATTTTGTCCCTACTTTGGGCTATATGTGGAAAAAGCATAGCTGTTAGGCAATGAATGTCTCTCGTCTGATGTCTGACTTACTTCTTTGCCCTTCCTCAAAGGATTGCAAGGTCGAAGCCTGTTTTCCTGCTTTCATGAGGGTCAAGCTACTCCCCGGGACACCGGAAGAGGATGTGCGAACCTTCTCATCCTGCGTGATTGCGGGCTGGATGGACGATATCAGTGGTGAGGACCTTGAGGACTCAGGTGATTTTTCCCGGGGTTTGAGATGTCTCGGGTCAATGAAGACACCTCAACTTGTCTCGAAGAGAGATGATGACATAAAAATCATGCACAATAGGATCCCGCTGAGGCCCAGAGAGAAACTCCTTTTCCCCAAAGTTAATGATCTCCTTTAGAGCGGACCCCCGTTTTGATCCCTTTTTCCATCACCAAGTCATCAGAAACTCCTCCCTGACCGATTTTTGTCATGCTGATTCCTTGGCTCTTTTCCTCTTTGTCGGTGATTTAGAAAGACCTGGTTTCAAGAGGTTCACCACCGGAAGAACTCAAGGTGAGTGAATGACGGCGGTTTTCCCTTGTCCCTGGGGATACTTAGACAAGTGAATATGGAGCCCAAGAGGCAGTCGGGTTTTGTGGAAAGGCCGAGACGTGTGCCCTGCTTTGAGCTTGACCTGACCGATTGACCAAGTGGCAGTGATATGCACGGGTGGATAGTTAGGAAGCACAGGAACCTAGAAGAATTTCCACTTGAGTAATTTTTGATAGTCCGGTTCCCAGTCGGGTATGTCTACGGAATTTTTGAGAATATTTTCAACTCTCAACTATTTACGCGATGGGAGTGTCTAGCAGCTCTACTGGAGAAACCAGAGAGACTTGCCCTAGTTGAAAGCCTGTGTCAGTTGCGACTGGACTCTTAGGATCTCCAGGGCATCTTTCCCAGACATCTTGGTATTGGGTGAAGAACTGAGTAGCCCGACACCTCGCTGTAGCATTCAAGAAAAGGCAGCAGCACCAATATTTGAGTCAAAAAGCTAATGTCAGGTTCAATACCATTCGGTAAGTGGGTCGCGAGCGTCATGACTCGTTTCGGGTTCATGCCACAGGAGGTCAGGATCTGCTGAGAGTCTAATCAGGAAATGCAGGCATAACTGCTGCCTTCCACATGTGCAAAGATCATTTTCTTGACAGATCTTTGGAATCTTGTAGAGATTCCGTAGAACTCCTTTTCCGTGTGCCCCACGGGATCCTCTGATGCTTGATATACGGGAGGAGATGTGTTCCCTCTCTGGGGATTATTGGGGCCTGAGGTAGATTCGATTGCGTCTCTCCATGGCCCGGTGGTGAAATGAAAGCGTTGAAGGACTGTGGCAATTTTAACAAGTGTTGGCAGAATTCTTGGAAAGCTATTCTTTTCCAAATGTCCTCCAGCTGATTTGAAGATCCCCCGGTACTGGGGACTCTTGGGTGCCATTTCCCCGGAGTCCGCACACGCTGGACAGTGCCCGTGGACGCATATCTGGCTGCCTTCAACACCTCAGTCAGGCTTAATCAATTGCAAAGTCTCCTTTTGCCTGGGTCCTCCTGAAAATTTGTGCTGCATCCAGAGACCTCTATGCCTTGTTCTGAATATTGCATGATTCTCTCCTTCTGTCATGGGTCGGCAGACTCCCCAGTGGGTTGCAAATGGCTGCCTTGATTTTGTCCATGTGTTCGCGAATGTCTGGCTGAAAGCATAGCCTTAGGGAAATGAGTTTCTCTTCTGGGATCTCTGTCTTACTGATTTCCCCTTTTCAAAGGGTTAGTGAGGTCGATGTCTCTTGTCCCGCTTTCATGGGGGTCAAACCAACTGCCCGGGAAACGGGAAGACGATGTGTGAACCCTCTCATCCACTGTCCTTCCTGCGTGGAAGGAAGACATTTGTGGTAAGCATCTTCAGGTCTCAGGGGATTTTTCCTGGGGAGTGATATGGCTGGGGTCGATGATGACATAATCTGTCTGGAAGGGAGATGATGACCTAAAAATCATGCTCAGAGAGGTTATGCTGAGGCCCTGTGGGAAAGTCCTTTGGCCCAGCCTTCCAGATCTTCTTTAGAGCGGACTCCCATTTTGATTTCTTTCACCTGCACCAAGTAATCCAAAAGACCTGGGTGGCCGATTTTGGTCAGGCTGATTCCTTGGCTCTTTTCCTCTTTTTGTGTCCTTTAGCACAACCTGCCTCCGAGGAGTTCACCGTTGCGAGGACAAAAGGTGAGGGATTTCCCGTGATTTGCCCTGGCCCCATCTGACACTTAGGCAAGTGAGGATACACCGCCAAAGGCCGTAGGTTTTGCTGGCAATGCTCAGGCATGTCCCCTGGTGTGTGCTTGACCTTGCCTGGTTGACTAAGTGGCGGTGATGTGCGTGGGTGGATACTTAGGAATCAGAGAATCCCGAAAAATGTGCGCTGGGGTCATCTTCGATAGCCTGGGTCCGAGTCCAGTACGGCCTACTGAATGGGAGAAACGGCCAACTAGACAAATGGGTTTTCCTGAGATACTTATGAGATGTGAATGGCTCAGAGCTCTCCAGGAGACTGGTCAACTTGCTGTAATTGAAAGCGTGTGTCAGTTGCGGTTGGACTCGTAGGATTTGCAGGGCGCTTTTCCCATGAATCTTGAAATTGGATGAGCGACTCAGTAGTGTGATAGCTGCTCCAGCTTTCAAGTAAAGGTAGCTGCACAGATAACTGCGTAGAAAAACTGAAGTCAGGCTCGATGCCAGGTGTGAAGGGGACATGAGGGTCAGCAGCACTTTCAGGTTGATGCCACAGGAGGTCATGTTTCCCTGGAGCTCTAGACAGGGAAAGCAGGCGTAAGTGCTGCCTTGCACATGTGCAAAGATCACTGTTCCTACAGAGTTCGTTGGAATCCTGTAGAGGTTCCATAAGACTCCTGCTCTCTTTGTGCCAAGGAATCCTCTGATGGTTGATAAACAGGAGGAGATGTGTTCCCTGTGTTGCCATTCTCTGGGAATGAGGTGGCCTGGAGTGTGTCTCTCCATGGCACAAGGTTGAAATCAAACTCTGGAAATGCCTAGTTGAATTTGGGGCCAAATTCTTGGTGAAAGCACTCTTCCGAGTGTCCCACAGCTCCTTTGAAGATCCCCAGTTTTGGGAACCCGTGGATGTCATTTCCTGGAAGTGCTCGTGCACGGATCCGTGCCTGTGGACACAGATTTGGCTTCCTTGTAGACATTAGCCGGGGCTGATCAAACGAAAAGCCTGTTCTTGGCTGGGACTGCCTGAGTATTTTTCTCCATTCGGAGCCCTCTACGCCTTGTCTTGATCTGGCACGTGTCTGCCTTTCTGTCAAGGGTCAGCAGTCTCACTAACGGGCCACAAGTGTGTGTCTTGATTTTGTCCCTACTTTGGGCTATATGTGGAAAAAGCATAGCTGTTAGGCAATGAATGTCTCTCGTCTGATGTCTGACTTACTTCTTTGCCCTTCCTCAAAGGATTGCAAGGTCGAAGCCTGTTTTCCTGCTTTCATGAGGGTCAGGCTACTCCCCGGGACACCGGAAGAGGATGTGCGAACCTTCTCATCCTGCGTGATTGCGGGCTGGATGGACGATATCAGTGGTGAGGACCTTGAGGACTCAGGTGATTTTTCCCGGGGTTTGAGATGTCTCGGGTCAATGAAGACACCTCAACTTGTCTCGAAGAGAGATGATGACATAAAAATCATGCACAATAGGATCCCGCTGAGGCCCAGAGAGAAACTCCTTTTCCCCAACGTTAATGATCTCCTTTAGAGCGGACCCCCGTTTTGATCCCTTTTTCCATCACCAAGTCATCAGAAACTCCTCCCTGACCGATTTTTGTCATGCTGATTCCTTGGCTCTTTTCCTCTTTGTCGGTGATTTAGAAAGACCTGGTTTCAAGAGGTTCACCACCGGAAGAACTCAAGGTGAGTGAATGACGGCGGTTTTCCCTTGTCCCTGGGGATACTTAGACAAGTGAATATGGAGCCCAAGAGGCAGTCGGGTTTTGTGGAAAGGCCGAGACGTGTGCCCTGCTTTGAGCTTGACCTGACCGATTGACCAAGTGGCGGTGATATGCACGGGTGGATAGTTAGGAAGCACAGGAACCTAGAAGAATTTCCACTTGAGTAATTTTTGATAGTCCGGTTCCCAGTCGGGTATGTCTACGGAATTTTTGAGAATATTTTCAACTCTCAACTATTTACGCGATGGGAGTGTCTAGCAGCTCTACTGGAGAAACCAGAGAGACTTGCCCTAGTTGAAAGCCTGTGTCAGTTGCGACTGGCCTCTTAGGATCTCCAGGGCATCTTTCCCAGACATCTTGGTATTGGGTGAAGAACTGAGTAGCCCGACACCTCGCTGTAGCATTCAAGAAAAGGCAGCAGCACCAATATTTGAGTCAAAAAGCTAATGTCAGGTTCAATACCATTCGGTAAGTGGGTCGCGAGCGTCATGACTCGTTTCGGGTTCATGCCACAGGAGGTCAGGATCTGCTGAGAGTCTAATCAGGAAATGCAGGCATAACTGCTGCCTTCCACATGTGCAAAGATCATTTTCTTGACAGATCTTTGGAATCTTGTAGAGATTCCGTAGAACTCCTTTTCCGTGTGCCCCACGGGATCCTCTGATGCTTGATATACGGGAGGAGATGTGTTCCCTCTCTGGGGATTATTGGGGCCTGAGGTAGATTCGATTGCGTCTCTCCATGGCCCGGTGGTGAAATGAAAGCGTTGAAGGACTGTGGCAATTTTAACAAGTGTTGGCAGAATTCTTGGAAAGCTATTCTTTTCCAAATGTCCTCCAGCTGATTTGAAGATCCCCCGGTACTGGGGACTCTTGGGTGCCATTTCCCCGGAGTCCGCACACGCTGGACAGTGCCCGTGGACGCATATCTGGCTGCCTTCAACACCTCAGTCAGGCTTAATCAATTGCAAAGTCTCCTTTTGCCTGGGTCCTCCTGAAAATTTGTGCTGCATCCAGAGACCTCTATGCCTTGTTCTGAATATTGCATGATTCTCTCCTTCTGTCATGGGTCGGCAGACTCCCCAGTGGGTTGCAAATGGCTGCCTTGATTTTGTCCATGTGTTCGCGAATGTCTGGCTGAAAGCATAGCCTTAGGGAAATGAGTTTCTCTTCTGGGATCTCTGTCTTACTGATTTCCCCTTTTCAAAGGGTTAGTGAGGTCGATGTCTCTTGTCCCGCTTTCATGGGGGTCAGACCAACTGCCCGGGAAACGGGAAGACGATGTGTGAACCCTCTCATCCACTGTCCTTCCTGCGTGGAAGGAAGACATTTGTGGTAAGCATCTTCAGGTCTCAGGGGATTTTTCCTGGGGAGTGATATGGCTGGGGTCAGTGATGACATAATCTGTCTGGAAGGGAGATGATGACCTAAAAATCATGCTCAGAGACGTTATGCTGAGGCCCTGTGGGAAAGTCCTTTGGCCCAGCCTTCCAGATCTTCTTTAGAGCGGACTCCCATTTTGATTTCTTTCACCTGCACCAAGTAATCCAAAAGACCTGGGTGGCCGATTTTGGTCAGGCTGATTCCTTGGCTCTTTTCCTCTTTTTGTGTCCTTTAGCACAACCTGCCTCCGAGGAGTTCACCGTTGCGAGGACAAAAGGTGAGGGATTTCCCGTGATTTGCCCTGGCCCCATCTGACACTTAGGCAAGTGAGGATACACCGCCAAAGGCAGTAGGTTTTGCTGGCAATGCTCAGGCATGTCCCCTGGTGTGTGCTTGACCTTGCCTGGTTGACTAAGTGGCGGTGATGTGCGTGGGTGGATACTTAGGAATCAGAGAATTCCGAAAAATGTGCGCTGGGGTCATCTTCGATAGCCTGGGTCCGAGTCCAGTACGGCCTACTGAATGGGAGAAACGGCCAACTAGACAAATGGGTTTTCCTGAGATATTTATGAGATGTGAATGGCTCAGAGCTCTCCAGGAGACTGGTCAACTTGCTGTAATTGAAAGCGTGTGTCAGTTGCGGTTGGACTCGTAGGATTTGCAGGGCGCTTTTCCCATGAATCTTGAAATTGGATGAGCGACTCAGTAGTCTGATAGCTGGCTCCAGCTTTCAAGTAAAGGTAGCTGCACAGATAACTGCGTAGAAAATCTAAAGTCAGGGTCGATGCCAGGTGTGAAGGGGACATGAGGGTCAGCAGCACTTTCAGGTTGATGCCACAGGAGGTCATGTTTCCCTGGAGCTCTAGACAGTGAAAGCAGGTGTAAGTGCTGCCTTGCACATGTGCAAAGATCACTGTTCCTACAGAGTTCGTTGGAATCCTGTAGAGGTTCCATAAGACTCCTGCTCTCTTTGTGCCAAGGAATCCTCTGATGGTTGATAAACAGGAGGAGATGTGTTCCCTGTGTTGCCATTCTCTGGGAATGAGGGGGCCTGGAGTGTGTCTCTCCATGGCACAAGGTTGAAATCAAACTCTGGAAATGCCTAGTTGAATTTGGGGCCAAATTCTTGGTGAAAGCACTCTTCCGAGTGTCCCACAGCTCCTTTGAAGATCCCCAGTTTTGGGAACCCGTGGATGTCATTTCCTGGAAGTGCTCGTGCACGGATCCGTGCCTGTGGACACAGATTTGGCTTCCTTGTAGACATTAGCCGGGGCTGATCAATCGAAAAGCCTGTTCTTGGCTGGGACTGCCTGAGTATTTTTCTCCATTCGGAGCCCTCTACGCCTTGTCTTGATCTGGCATGTGTCTGCCTTTCTGTCAAGGGTCAGCAGTCTCACTAACGGGCGAGAAGTGTGTGTCTTGATTTTGTCCCTACTTTGGGCTATATGTGGAAAAAGCATAGCTGTTAGGCAATGAATGTCTCTCGTCTGATGTCTGACTTACTTCTTTGCCCTTCCTCAAAGGATTGCAAGGTCGAAGCCTGTTTTCCTGCTTTCATGAGGGTCAAGCTACGCCCCAGGACACCGGAAGAGGACGTGAGAACCTTCTCATCCTGCGTGATTGCGGGCTGGATGGACGATATCAGTGGTGAGGACCTTGAGGACTCAGGTGATTTTTCCCGGAGTTTGAGATGTCTCGGGTCAATGAAGACACCTCAACTTGTCTCGAAGAGAGATGATGACATAAAAATCACGCACAATAGGATCACGCTGAGGCCCAGAGAGAAACTCCTTTTCCCCAACGTTAATGATCTCCTTTAGAGTGGACCCCCGTTTTGATCCCTTTTTCCATCACCAAGTGATCAGAAACTCCTCCCTGACCGATTTTTGTCATGCTGATTCCTTGGCTCTTTTCCTCTTTGTCGGTGATTTAGAAAGACCTGCTTTCAAGTGGTTCACCACCGGAAGAACTCAAGGTGAGTGAAAGACGGCGGTTTTCCCTTGTCCCTGGGGATACTTAGACAAGTGAATATGGAGCCCAAGAGGCAGTCGGGTTTTGTGGAAAGGCCGAGACGTGTGCCCTGCTTTGAGCTTGACCTGACCGATTGACCAAGTGGCGGTGATATGCACGGGTGGATAGTTAGGAAGCACAGGAACCTAGAAGAATTTCCACTTGAGTAATTTTTGATAGTCCGGTTCCCAGTCGGGTATGTCTACGGAATTTTGAGAATATTTTCAACTCTCAACTATTTACGCGATGGGAGTGTCTAGCAGCTCTACTGGAGAAACCAGAGAGACTTGCCCTAGTTGAAAGCCTGTGTCAGTTGCGACTGGCCTCTTAGGATCTCCAGGGCATCTTTCCCAGACATCTTGGTATTGGGTGAAGAACTGAGTAGCCCGACACCTCGCTGTAG
Source organism: Loxodonta africana (assembly GCF_030014295.1). Classification (NCBI taxonomy): domain Eukaryota; kingdom Metazoa; phylum Chordata; class Mammalia; order Proboscidea; family Elephantidae; genus Loxodonta; species Loxodonta africana. The sequence goes on from NW_026975673.1 coordinate 669,929, forward strand.
CATTCAAGAAAAGGCAGCAGCACCAATATTTGAGTCAAAAAGCTAATGTCAGGTTCAATACCATTCGGTAAGTGGGTCGCGAGCGTCATGACTCGTTTCAGGTTCATGCCACAGGAGGTCAGGATCTGCTGAGAGTCTAATCAGGAAATGCAGGCATAACTGCTGCCTTCCACATGTGCAAAGATCATTTTCTTGACAGATCTTTGGAATCTTGTAGAGATTCCGTAGAACTCCTTTTCCGTGTGCCCCACGGGATCCTCTGATGCTTGATATACGGGAGGAGATGTGTTCCCTCTCTGGGGATTATTGGGGCCTGAGGTAGATTCGATTGCGTCTCTCCATGGCCCGGTGGTGAAATGAAAGCGTTGAAGGACTGTGGCAATTTTAACAAGTGTTGGCAGAATTCTTGGAAAGCTATTCTTTTCCAAATGTCCTCCAGCTGATTTGAAGATCCCCCGGTACTGGGGACTCTTGGGTGCCATTTCCCCGGAGTCCGCACACGCTGGACAGTGCCCGTGGACGCATATCTGGCTGCCTTCAACACCTCAGTCAGGCTTAATCAATTGCAAAGTCTCCTTTTGCCTGGGTCCTCCTGAAAATTTGTGCTGCATCCAGAGACCTCTATGCCTTGTTCTGAATATTGCATGATTCTCTCCTTCTGTCATGGGTCGGCAGACTCCCCAGTGGGTTGCAAATGGCTGCCTTGATTTTGTCCATGTGTTCGCGAATGTCTGGCTGAAAGCATAGCCTTAGGGAAATGAGTTTCTCTTCTGGGATCTCTGTCTTACTGATTTCCCCTTTTCAAAGGGTTAGTGAGGTCGATGTCTCTTGTCCCGCTTTCATGGGCGTCAAACCAACTGCCCGGGAAACGGGAAGACGATGTGTGAACCCTCTCATCCACTGTCCTTCCTGCGTGGAAGGAAGACATTTGTGGTAAGCATCTTCAGGTCTCAGGGGATTTTTCCTGGGGAGTGATATGGCTGGGGTCAGTGATGACATAATCTGTCTGGAAGGGAGATGATGACCTAAAAATCATGCTCAGAGACGTTATGCTGAGACCCTGTGGGAAAGTCCTTTGGCCCAGCCTTCCAGATCTTCTTTAGAGCGGACTCCCATTTTGATTTCTTTCACCTGCACCAAGTAATCCAAAAGACCTGGGTGGCCGATTTTGGTCAGGCTGATTCCTTGGCTCTTTTCCTCTTTTTGTGTCCTTTAGCACAACCTGCCTCCGAGGAGTTCACCGTTGCGAGGACAAAAGGTGAGGGATTTCCCGTGATTTGCCCTGGCCCCATCTGACACTTAGGCAAGTGAGGATACACCGCCAAAGGCAGTAGGTTTTGCTGGCAATGCTCAGGCATGTCCCCTGGTGTGTGCTTGACCTTGCCTGGTTGACTAAGTGGCGGTGATGTGCGTGGGTGGATACTTAGGAATCAGAGAATTCCGAAAAATGTGCGCTGGGGTCATCTTCGATAGCCTGGGTCCGAGTCCAGTACGGCCTACTGAATGGGAGAAACGGCCAACTAGACAAATGGGTTTTCCTGAGATATTTATGAGATGTGAATGGCTCAGAGCTCTCCAGGAGACTGGTCAACTTGCTGTAATTGAAAGCGTGTGTCAGTTGCGGTTGGACTCGTAGGATTTGCAGGGCGCTTTTCCCATGAATCTTGAAATTGGATGAGCGACTCAGTAGTCTGATAGCTGGCTCCAGCTTTCAAGTAAAGGTAGCTGCACAGATAACTGCGTAGAAAATCTAAAGTCAGGGTCGATGCCAGGTGTGAAGGGGACATGAGGGTCAGCAGCACTTTCAGGTTGATGCCACAGGAGGTCATGTTTCCCTGGAGCTCTAGACAGTGAAAGCAGGCGTAAGTGCTGCCTTGCACATGTGCAAAGATCACTGTTCCTACAGAGTTCGTTGGAATCCTGTAGAGGTTCCATAAGACTCCTGCTCTCTTTGTGCCAAGGAATCCTCTGATGGTTGATAAACAGGAGGAGATGTGTTCCCTGTGTTGCCATTCTCTGGGAATGAGGGGGCCTGGAGTGTGTCTCTCCATGGCACAAGGTTGAAATCAAACTCTGGAAATGCCTAGTTGAATTTGGGGCCAAATTCTTGGTGAAAGCACTCTTCCGAGTGTCCCACAGCTCCTTTGAAGATCCCCAGTTTTGGGAACCCGTGGATGTCATTTCCTGGAAGTGCTCGTGCACGGATCCGTGCCTGTGGACACAGATTTGGCTTCCTTGTAGACATTAGCCGGGGCTGATCAATCGAAAAGCCTGTTCTTGGCTGGGACTGCCTGAGTATTTTTCTCCATTCGGAGCCCTCTACGCCTTGTCTTGATCTGGCATGTGTCTGCCTTTCTGTCAAGGGTCAGCAGTCTCACTAACGGGCGAGAAGTGTGTGTCTTGATTTTGTCCCTACTTTGGGCTATATGTGGAAAAAGCATAGCTGTTAGGCAATGAATGTCTCTCGTCTGATGTCTGACTTACTTCTTTGCCCTTCCTCAAAGGATTGCAAGGTCGAAGCCTGTTTTCCTGCTTTCATGAGGGTCAAGCTACGCCCCAGGACACCGGAAGAGGACGTGAGAACCTTCTCATCCTGCGTGATTGCGGGCTGGATGGACGATATCAGTGGTGAGGACCTTGAGGACTCAGGTGATTTTTCCCGGAGTTTGAGATGTCTCGGGTCAATGAAGACACCTCAACTTGTCTCGAAGAGAGATGATGACATAAAAATCACGCACAATAGGATCACGCTGAGGCCCAGAGAGAAACTCCTTTTCCCCAACGTTAATGATCTCCTTTAGAGTGGACCCCCGTTTTGATCCCTTTTTCCATCACCAAGTGATCAGAAACTCCTCCCTGACCGATTTTTGTCATGCTGATTCCTTGGCTCTTTTCCTCTTTGTCGGTGATTTAGAAAGACCTGCTTTCAAGTGGTTCACCACCGGAAGAACTCAAGGTGAGTGAAAGACGGCGGTTTTCCCTTGTCCCTGGGGATACTTAGACAAGTGAATATGGAGCCCAAGAGGCAGTCGGGTTTTGTGGAAAGGCCGAGACGTGTGCCCTGCTTTGAGCTTGACCTGACCGATTGACCAAGTGGCGGTGATATGCACGGGTGGATAGTTAGGAAGCACAGGAACCTAGAAGAATTTCCACTTGAGTAATTTTTGATAGTCCGGTTCCCAGTCGGGTATGTCTACGGAATTTTTGAGAATATTTTCAACTCTCAACTATTTACGCGATGGGAGTGTCTAGCAGCTCTACTGGAGAAACCAGAGAGACTTGCCCTAGTTGAAAGCCTGTGTCAGTTGCGACTGGACTCTTAGGATCTCCAGGGCATCTTTCCCAGACATCTTGGTATTGGGTGAAGAACTCAGTAGCCCGACACCTCGCTGTAGCATTCAAGAAAAGGCAGCAGCACCAATATTTGAGTCAAAAAGCTAATGTCAGGTTCAATACCATTCGGTAAGTGGGTCGCGAGCGTCATGACTCGTTTCAGGTTCATGCCACAGGAGGTCAGGATCTGCTGAGAGTCTAATCAGGAAATGCAGGCATAACTGCTGCCTTCCACATGTGCAAAGATCATTTTCTTGACAGATCTTTGGAATCTTGTAGAGATTCCGTAGAACTCCTTTTCCGTGTGCCCCACGGGATCCTCTGATGCTTGATATACGGGAGGAGATGTGTTCCCTCTCTGGGGATTATTGGGGCCTGAGGTAGATTCGATTGCGTCTCTCCATGGCCCGGTGGTGAAATGAAAGCGTTGAAGGACTGTGGCAATTTTAACAAGTGTTGGCAGAATTCTTGGAAAGCTATTCTTTTCCAAATGTCCTCCAGCTGATTTGAAGATCCCCCGGTACTGGGGACTCTTGGGTGCCATTTCCCCGGAGTCCGCACACGCTGGACAGTGCCCGTGGACGCATATCTGGCTGCCTTCAACACCTCAGTCAGGCTTAATCAATTGCAAAGTCTCCTTTTGCCTGGGTCCTCCTGAAAATTTGTGCTGCATCCAGAGACCTCTATGCCTTGTTCTGAATATTGCATGATTCTCTCCTTCTGTCATGGGTCGGCAGACTCCCCAGTGGGTTGCAAATGGCTGCCTTGATTTTGTCCATGTGTTCGCGAATGTCTGGCTGAAAGCATAGCCTTAGGGAAATGAGTTTCTCTTCTGGGATCTCTGTCTTACTGATTTCCCCTTTTCAAAGGGTTAGTGAGGTCGATGTCTCTTGTCCCGCTTTCATGGGCGTCAAACCAACTGCCCGGGAAACGGGAAGACGATGTGTGAACCCTCTCATCCACTGTCCTTCCTGCGTGGAAGGAAGACATTTGTGGTAAGCATCTTCAGGTCTCAGGGGATTTTTCCTGGGGAGTGATATGGCTGGGGTCAGTGATGACATAATCTGTCTGGAAGGGAGATGATGACCTAAAAATCATGCTCAGAGAGGTTATGCTGAGGCCCTGTGGGAAAGTCCTTTGGCCCAGCCTTCCAGATCTTCTTTAGAGCGGACTCCCATTTTGATTTCTTTCACCTGCACCAAGTAATCCAAAAGACCTGGGTGGCCGATTTTGGTCAGGCTGATTCCTTGGCTCTTTTCCTCTTTTTGTGTCCTTTAGCACAACCTGCCTCCGAGGAGTTCACCGTTGCGAGGACAAAAGGTGAGGGATTTCCCGTGATTTGCCCTGGCCCCATCTGACACTTAGGCAAGTGAGGATACACCGCCAAAGGCAGTAGGTTTTGCTGGCAATGCTCAGGCATGTCCCCTGGTGTGTGCTTGACCTTGCCTGGTTGACTAAGTGGCGGTGATGTGCGTGGGTGGATACTTAGGAATCAGAGAATCCCCAAAAATGTGCGCTGGGGTCATCTTCGATAGCCTGGGTCCGAGTCCAGTACGGCCTACTGAATGGGAGAAACGGCCAACTAGACAAATGGGTTTTCCTGAGATATTTATGAGATGTGAATGGCTCAGAGCTCTCCAGGAGACTGGTCAACTTGCTGTAATTGAAAGCGTGTGTCAGTTGCGTTTGGACTCGTAGGATTTGCAGGGCGCTTTTCCCATGAATCTTGAAATTGGATGAGCGACTCAGTAGTCTGATAGCTGGCTCCAGCTTTCAAGTAAAGGTAGCTGCACAGATAACTGCATAGAAAATCTAAAGTCAGGGTCGATGCCAGGTGTGAAGGGGACATGAGGGTCAGCAGCACGTTCAGGTTGATGCCACAGGAGGTCATGTTTCCCTGGAGCTCTAGACAGTGAAAGCAGGCGTAAGTGCTGCCTTGCACATGTGCAAAGATCACTGTTCCTACAGAGTTCGTTGGAATCCTGTAGAGGTTCCATAAGACTCCTGCTCTCTTTGTGCCAAGGAATCCTCTGATGGTTGATAAACAGGAGGAGATGTGTTCCCTGTGTTGCCATTCTCTGGGAATGAGGTGGCCTGGAGTGTGTCTCTCCATGGCACAAGGTTGAAATCAAACTCTGGAAATGCCTAGTTGAATTTGGGGCCAAATTCTTGGTGAAAGCACTCTTCCGAGTGTCCCACAGCTCCTTTGAAGATCCCCAGTTTTGGGAACCCGTGGATGTCATTTCCTGGAAGTGCTCGTGCACGGATCCGTGCCTGTGGACACAGATTTGGCTTCCTTGTAGACATTAGCCGGGGCTGATCAATCGAAAAGCCTGTTCTTGGCTGGGACTGCCTGAGTATTTTTCTCCATTCGGAGCCCTCTACGCCTTGTCTTGATCTGGCACGTGTCTGCCTTTCTGTCAAGGGTCAGCAGTCTCACTAACGGGCCACAAGTGTGTGTCTTGATTTTGTCCCTACTTTGGGCTATATGTGGAAAAAGCATAGCTGTTAGGCAATGAATGTCTCTCGTCTGATGTCTGACTTACTTCTTTACCCTTCCTCAAGGGATTGCAAGGTCGAAGCCTGTTTTCCTGCTTTCATGAGGGTCAAGCTATTCCCCAGGACACCGGAAGAGGACGTGCGAACCTTCTCATCCTGAGTGATTGCGGGCTGGATGGACGATATCAGTGGTGAGGACCTTGAGGACTCAGGTGATTTTTCCCGGAGTTTGAGATGTCTCGGGTCAATGAAGACACCTCAACTTGTCTCGAAGAGAGATGATGACATAAAAATCACGCACAATAGGATCCCGCTGAGGCCCAGAGAGAAACTCCTTTTCCCCAATGTTAATGATCTCCTTTAGAGTGGACCCCCGTTTTGATCCCTTTTTCCATCACCAAGTCATCAGAAACTCCTCCCTGACCGATTTTTGTCATGCTGATTCCTTGGCTCTTTTCCTCTTTGTCGGTGATTTAGAAAGACCTGCTTTCAAGTGGTTCACCACCGGAAGAACTCAAGGTGAGTGAAAGACGGCGGTTTTCCCTTGTCCCTGGGGATACTTAGACAAGTGAATATGGAGCCCAAGAGGCAGTCGGGTTTTGTGGAAAGGCCGAGACGTGTGCCCTGCTTTGAGCTTGACCTGACCGATTGACCAAGTGGCGGTGATATGCACGGGTGGATAGTTAGGAAGCACAGGAACCTAGAAGAATTTCCACTTGAGTAATTTTTGATAGTCCGGTTCCCAGTCGGGTATGTCTACGGAATTTTTGAGAATATTTTCAACTCTCAACTATTTACGCGATGGGAGTGTCTAGCAGCTCTACTGGAGAAACCAGAGAGACTTGCCCTAGTTGAAAGCCTGTGTCAGTTGCGACTGGCCTCTTAGGATCTCCAGGGCCTCTTTCCCAGACATCTTGGTATTGGGTGAAGAACTGAGTAGCCCGACACCTCGCTGTAGCATTCAAGAAAAGGCAGCAGCACCAATATTTGAGTCAAAAAGCTAATGTCAGGTTCAATACCATTCGGTAAGTGGGTCGCGAGCGTCATGACTCGTTTCAGGTTCATGCCACAGGAGGTCAGGATCTGCTGAGAGTCTAATCAGGAAATGCAGGCATAACTGCTGCATTCCACATGTGCAAAGATCATTTTCTTGACAGATCTTTGGAATCTTGTAGAGATTCCGTAGAACTCCTTTTCCGTGTGCCCCACGGGATCCTCTGATGCTTGATATACGGGAGGAGATGTGTTCCCTCTCTGGGGATTATTGGGGCCTGAGGTAGATTCGATTGCGTCTCTCCATGGCCCGGTGGTGAAATGAAAGCGTTGAAGGACTGTGGCAATTTTAACAAGTGTTGGCAGAATTCTTGGAAAGCTATTCTTTTCCAAATGTCCTCCAGCTGATTTGAAGATCCCCCGGTACTGGGGACTCTTGGGTGCCATTTCCCCGGAGTCCGCACACGCTGGACAGTGCCCGTGGACGCATATCTGGCTGCCTTCAACACCTCAGTCAGGCTTAATCAATTGCAAAGTCTCCTTTTGCCTGGGTCCTCCTGAAAATTTGTGCTGCATCCAGAGACCTCTATGCCTTGTTCTGAATATTGCATGATTCTCTCCTTCTGTCATGGGTCGGCAGACTCCCCAGTGGGTTGCAAATGGCTGCCTTGATTTTGTCCATGTGTTCGCGAATGTCTGGCTGAAAGCATAGCCTTAGGGAAATGAGTTTCTCTTCTGGGATCTCTGTCTTACTGATTTCCCCTTTTCAAAGGGTTAGTGAGGTCGATGTCTCTTGTCCCGCTTTCATGGGGGTCAGACCAACTGCCCGGGAAACGGGAAGACGATGTGTGAACCCTCTCATCCACTGTCCTTCCTGCGTGGAAGGAAGACATTTGTGGTAAGCATCTTCAGGTCTCAGGGGATTTTTCCTGGGGAGTGATATGGCTGGGGTCGATGATGACATAATCTGTCTGGAAGGGAGATGATGACCTAAAAATCATGCTCAGAGAGGTTATGCTGAGGCCCTGTGGGAAAGTCCTTTGGCCCAGCCTTCCAGATCTTCTTTAGAGCGGACTCCCATTTTGATTTCTTTCACCTGCACCAAGTAATCCAAAAGACCTGGGTGGCCGATTTTGGTCAGGCTGATTCCTTGGCTCTTTTCCTCTTTTTGTGTCCTTTAGCACAACCTGCCTCCGAGGAGTTCACCGTTGCGAGGACAAAAGGTGAGGGATTTCCCGTGATTTGCTCTGGCCCCATCTGACACTTAGGCAAGTGAGGATACACCGCCAAAGGCAGTAGGTTTTGCTAGCAATGCTCAGGCATGTCCCCTGGTGTGTGCTTGACCTTGCCTGGTTGACTAAGTGGCGGTGATGTGCGTGGGTGGATACCTAGGAATCAGAGAATCCCGAAAAATGTGCGCTGGGGTCATCTTCGATAGCCTGGGTCCGAGTCCAGTACGGCCTACTGAATGGGAGAAACGGCCAACTAGACAAATGGGTTTTCCTGAGATACTTATGAGATGTGAATGGCTCAGAGCTCTCCAGGAGACTGGTCAACTTGCTGTAATTGAAAGCGTGTGTCAGTTGCGGTTGGACTCGTAGGATTTGCAGGGCGCTTTTCCCATGAATCTTGAAATTGGATGAGCGACTCAGTAGTCTGATAGCTGGCTCCAGCTTTGAAGTAAAGGTAGCTGCACAGATAACTGCGTAGAAAATCTAAAGTCAGGGTCGATGCCAGGTGTGAAGGGGACACGAGGGTCAGGAGCACTTTCAGGTTGATGCCACAGGAGGTCATGTTTCCCTGGAGCTCTAGACAGTGAAAGCAGGCCTAAGTGCTGCCTTGCACATGTGCAAAGATCACTGTTCCTACAGAGTTCGTTGGAATCCTGTAGAGGTTCCATAAGACTCCTGCTCTCTTTGTGCCAAGGAATCCTCTGATGGTTGATAAACAGGAGGAGATGTGTTCCCTGTGTTGCCATTCTTGGGGAATGAGGTGGCCTGGAGTGTGTCTCTCCATGGCACAAGGTTGAAATCAAACTCTGGCAATGCCTAGTTGAATTTGGGGCCAAATTCTTGGTGAAAGCACTCTTCCGAGTGTCCCACAGCTCCTTTGAAGATCCCCAGTTTTGGGAACCCGTGGATGTCATTTCCTGGAAGTGCTCGGCACGGATCCATGCCTGGGGACACAGATTTGGCTTCCTTGTAGACATTAGCCGGGGCTGATCAAATGAAAAGCCTGTTCTTGGCTGGGATTGCCTGAGTATTTTTCTCCATTCGGAGCCCTCTACGCCTTGTCTTGATCTGGCACGTGTCTGCCTTTCTGTCAAGGGTCAGCAGTCTCACTAATGGGCCAGAAGTGTGTGTCTTGATTTTGTCCCTATTTTGGGCTATATGTGGAAAAAGCATAGCTGTTAGGCAATGAATGTCTCTCGTCTGATGTCTGACTTACTTCTTTGCCCTTCCTAAAAGGATTGCAAGGTCGAAGCCTGTTTTACTGCTTTCATGAGGGTCAAGCTACTCCCCGGGACACCGGAAGAGGATGTGCGAACCTTCTCCTCCTGCGTGATTGCGGGCTGAAAGGACGATGTCAGTGGTGAGGACCTTGAGGACTCAGGTGATTTTTCCCGGGGTTTGAGATGTCTCGGGTCAATGAAGACACCTCAACTTGTCTCGAAGAGAGATGATGACATAAAAATCATGCACAATAGGATCACGCTGAGGCCCAGAGAGAAACTCCTTTTCCCCAACGTTAATGATCTCCTTTAGAGTGGACCCCCGTTTTGATCCCTTTTTCCATCACCAAGTGATCAGAAACTCCTCCCTGACCGATTTCTGTCATGCTGATTCCTTGGCTCTTTTCCTCTTTGTCTGTGATTTAGAAAGACCTGCTTTCAAGAGGTTCACCACCGGAAGAACTCAAGGTGAGTGAATGACGGTGGTTTTCCCTTGTCCCTGGGGATAACTAGACAAGTGAATATGGAGCCCAAGAGGCAGTCGGGTTTTGTGGAAAGGCTGAGACGTGTCCCCTGCCTTGATCTTGACCTGACCGATTGACCAAGGAGCGGTGATATGCACGGGTGGATCGTTAGGAAGCACAGGAACCTAGAAGAATTTCCACTTGAGTAATTTTTGATAGTCCGGTTCCCAGTCGAGTATGTCTACGGAATTTTGAGAATATTTTCAACTCTCAACTATTTACGCGATGGGAGTGTCTAGCAGCTCTACTGGAGAAACCAGAGAGACTTGCCCTAGTTGAAAGCCTGTGTCAGTGGCGACTGGACTCTTAGGATCTCCAGGGCCTCTTTCCCAGACATCTTGGTATTGGGTGAAGAACTGAGTAGACTGACACCTCGTTGTAGCATTCAAGAAAAGGCAGCAGCACCAATATTTGAGTCAGAAAGCTAATGTCAGGTTCAATACCATTCGGTAAGTGGGTCGCGAGCATCACGACTAGTTTCAGGTTCATGCCACAGGAGGTCAGGATCTGCTGAGAGTCTAATCAGGAAATGCAGGCATAACTGCTGCCTTCCACATGTGCAAAGATCATTTTCTTGACAGATCTTTGGAATCTTGTAGAGATTCCATAGAACTCCTTTTCCGTGTGCCCCACGGGATCCTCTGATGCTTGATATACGGGAGGAGATGTGTTCCCTCTCTGGGGATTATTGGGGCCTGAGGTAGATTCGATTGCGTCTCTCCATGGCTCAGGGGTGAAATGAAAGCGTTGAAGGACTGTGGCAATTTTAACAAGTGTTGGCAGAATTCTTGGAAAGCTATTCTTTTCCAAATGTCCTCCAGCTGATTTGAAGGTCCCCCGGTACTGGGGACTCTTGGGTGCCATTTCCCGGGAGTCCGCACACGCTGGACAGTGCCCGTGGACGCATATTTGGCTGCCTTCAACACCTCAGTCAGGCTTAATCAATTGCAAAGTCTCCTTTTGCCTGGGTCTTCCTGAAAATTTGTCCTACATCCAGAGACCTCTATGCCTTGTTCTGAATACTGCATGATTCTCTCCTTCTGTCATGGGTCAGCAGACTCCCCAGTGGGTTGCAAATGGCTGTCTTGATTTTGTCCATGTGTTCGCGAATGTCTGGCTGAAAGCATAGCCTTAGGGAAATGAGTTTCTCTTCTGGGATCTCTGTCTTACTGATTTCCCCTTTTCAAAGGGTTAGTGAGGTCGATGTCTCTTGTCCCGCTTTCATGGGGGTCAAGCCAACTGCCCGGGAAACGGGAAGACGATGTGTGAACCCTCTCATCCACTGTCCTTCCTGCGTGGAAGGAAGACATTTGTGGTAAGCATCTTCAGGTCTCAGGGGATTTTTCCTGGGGAGTGATATGGCTGGGGTCAATGATGACATAATCTGTCTCGAAGAGAGATGATGACCTAAAAATCATGCTCAGAGAGGTTATGCTGAGGCCCTGTGGGAAAGTCCTTTGGCCCCGCCTTACCGATCTTCTTTAGAGCGGACTCCCATTTTGATTTCTTTCACCTGCACCAAGTAACCCAAAAGACCTGGGTGGCCGATTTTGGTCAGGCTGATTCCTTGGCTCTTTTCCTCTTTTTGTGTCCTTTAGCAAAACCTGCCTCCGAGGAGTTCACCGTTGCGAGGACAAAAGGTGAGGGATTTCCCGTGATTTGCCCTGGCCCCATCTGACACTTAGGCAAGTGAGGATACACCGCCAAAGGCAGTAGGGTTTGCTGACAAGGCTGAGGCATGTCCCCTGGTGTTTGCTTGACCTTGCCTGGTTGACTAAGTGGCGGTGATGTGCGTGGGTGGATACCTAGGAATCAGAGAATCCCGAAAAATGTGCGCTGGGGTCATCTTCGATAGCCTGGGTCCGAGTCCAGTACGGCCTACTGAATGGGAGAAACGGCCAACTAGACAAATGGGTTTTCCTGAGATACTTATGAGATGTGAATGGCTCAGAGCTCTCCAGGAGACTGGTCAACTTGCTGTAATTGAAAGCGTGTGTCAGTTGCGGTTGGACTCGTAGGATTTGCAGGGCGCTTTTCCCATGAATCTTGAAATTGGATGAGCGACTCAGTAGTCTGATAGCTGGCTCCAGCTTTGAAGTAAAGGTAGCTGCACAGATAACTGCGTAGAAAATCTAAAGTCAGGGTCGATGCCAGGTGTGAAGGGGACACGAGGGTCAGGAGCACTTTCAGGTTGATGCCACAGGAGGTCATGTTTCCCTGGAGCTCTAGACAGTGAAAGCAGGCGTAAGTGCTGCCTTGCACATGTGCAAAGATCACTGTTCCTACAGAGTTCGTTGGAATCCTGTAGAGGTTCCATAAGACTCCTGCTCTCTTTGTGCCAAGGAATCCTCTGATGGTTGATAAACAGGAGGAGATGTGTTCCCTGTGTTGCCATTCTTGGGGAATGAGGTGGCCTGGAGTGTGTCTCTCCATGGCACAAGGTTGAAATCAAACTCTGGAAATGCCTAGTGGAATTTCGGGCCAAATTCTTGGTGAAAGCACTCTTCCGAGTGTCCCACAGCTCCTTTGAAGATCCCCAGTTTTGGGAACCCGTGGATGTCATTTCCTGGAAGTGCTCGGCACGGATCCGTGCGTGGTTACACAGATTTGGCTTCCTTGTAGACATTAGCCGGGGCTGATCAAATGAAAAGCCTGTTCTTGGCTGGGACTGCCTGAGTATTTTTCTCCATTCGGAGCCCTCTACGCCTTGTCTTGATCTGGCACGTGTCTGCCTTTCTGTCAAGGGTCAGCAGTCTCACTAACGGGCCAGAAGTGTGTGTCTTGATTTTGTCCCTATTTTGGGCTATATGTGGAAAAAGCATAGCTGTTAGGCAATGAATGTCTCTCGTCTGATGTCTGACTTACTTCTTGGCCCTTCCTAAAAGGATTGCAAGGTCGAAGCCTGTTTTACTGCTTTCATGAGGGTCAAGCTACTCCCCGGGACACCGGAAGAGGATGTGCGAACCTTCTCCTCCTGCGTGATTGCGGGCTGAAAGGACGATGTCAGTGGTGAGGACCTTGAGGACTCAGGTGATTTTTCCCGGGGTTTGAGATGTCTCGGGTCAATGAAGACACCTCAACTTGTCTCGAAGAGAGATGATGACATAAAAATCATGCACAATAGGATCACGCTGAGGCCCAGAGAGAAACTCCTTTTCCCCAACGTTAATGATCTCCTTTAGAGTGGACCCCCGTTTTGATCCCTTTTTCCATCACCAAGTGATCAGAAACTCCTCCCTGACCGATTTCTGTCATGCTGATTCCTTGGCTCTTTTCCTCTTTGTCTGTGATTTAGAAAGACCTGCTTTCAAGAGGTTCACCACCGGAAGAACTCAAGGTGAGTGAATGACGGCGGTTTTCCCTTGTCCCTGGGGATAACTAGACAAGTGAATATGGAGCCCAAGAGGCAGTCGGGTTTTGTGGAAAGGCTGAGACGTGTCCCCTGCCTTGATCTTGACCTGACCGATTGACCAAGGAGCGGTGATATGCACGGGTGGATCGTTAGGAAGCACAGGAACCTAGAAGAATTTCCACTTGAGTAATTTTTGATAGTCCGGTTCCCAGTCGAGTATGTCTACGGAATTTTGAGAATATTTTCAACTCTCAACTATTTATGCGATGGGAGTGTCTAGCAGCTCTACTGGAGAAACCAGAGAGACTTGCCCTAGTTGAAAGCCTGTGTCAGTGGCGACTGGACTCTTAGGATCTCCAGGGCCTCTTTCCCAGACATCTTGGTATTGGGTGAAGAACTGAGTAGCCTGACACCTCGTTGTAGCATTCAAGAAAAGGCAGCAGCACCAATGTTTGAGTCAGAAAGCTAATGTCAGGTTCAATACCATTCGGTAAGTGGGTCGCGAGCGTCACGACTAGTTTCAGGTTCATGCCACAGGAGGTCAGGATCTGCTGAGAGTCTAATCAGGAAATGCAGGCATAACTGCTGCCTTCCACATGTGGAAAGATCATTTTCTTGACAGATCTTTGGAATCTTGTAGAGATTCCATAGAACTCCTTTTCCGTGTGCCCCACGGGATCCTCTGATGCTTGATATACGGGAGGAGATGTGTTCCCTCTCTGGGGATTATTGGGGCCTGAGGTAGATTCGATTGCGTCTCTCCATGGCTCAGGGGTGAAATGAAAGCGTTGAAGGACTGTGGCAATTTTAACAAGTGTTGGCAGAATTCTTGGAAAGCTATTCTTTTCCAAATGTCCTCCAGCTGATTTGAAGGTCCCCCGGTACTGGGGACTCTTGGGTGCCATTTCCCGGGAGCCCGCACACGCTGGACAGTGCCCGTGGACGCATATTTGGCTGCCTTCAACACCTCAGTCAGGCTTAATCAATTGCAAAGTCTCCTTTTGCCTGGGTCCTCCTGAAAATTTGTGCTACATCCAGAGACCTCTATGCCTTGTTCTGAATACTGCATGATTCTCTCCTTCTGTCATGGGTCAGCAGACTCCCCAGTGGGTTGCAAATGGCTGTCTTGATTTTGTCCATGTGTTCGCGAATGTCTGGCTGAAAGCATAGCCTTAGGGAAATGAGTTTCTCTTCTGGGATCTCTGTCTTACTGATTTCCCCTTTTCAAAGGGTTAGTGAGGTTGATGTCTCTTGTCCCGCTTTCATGGGGGTCAAGCCAACTGCCCGGGAAACGGGAAGACGATGTGTGAACCCTCTCATCCACTATCCTTCCTGCGTGGAAGGAAGACATTTGTGGTAAGCATCTTCAGGTCTCAGGGGATTTTTCCTGGGGAGTGATATGGCTGGGGTCAATGATGACATAATCTGTCTGGAAGAGAGATGATGACCTAAAAATCATGCTCAGAGAGGTTATGCTGAGGCCCTGTGGGAAAGTCCTTTGGCCCCGCCTTACCGATCTTCTTTAGAGCGGACTCCCATTTTGATTTCTTTCACCTGCACCAAGTAATCCAAAAGACCTGGGTGGCCGATTTTGGTCAGGCTGATTCCTTGGCTCTTTTCCTCTTTTTGTGTCCTTTAGCAAAACCTGCCTCCGAGGAGTTCACCGTTGCGAGGACAAGAGGTGAGGGATTTCCCGTGATTTGCCCTGGCCCCATCTGACACTTAGGCAAGTGAGGATACACTGCAAAAGGCAGTAGGGTTTGCTGGCAAAGCTGAGGCATGTCCCCTGGTGTGTGCTTGACTTTGCCTGGTTGACTAAGTGGCGGTGATGTGCGTGGGTGGATACTTAGGAATCAGAGAATCCTGAAAAATGTGCGCTGGGGTCATCTTCGATAGCCTGGGTCCAAGTCCGATACGGCCTACTGAAATGGGAGAAGCGGCCAACTAGAAAAATGGGTTTTCCTGAGATATTTATGAGATGTGAATGGCTCAGAGCTCTACAGGAGACCGGTCAACTTGCTGTAATTGAAAGCGTGTGTCAGTTGCGGTTGGACTCGTAGGATTTGCAGGGCGCTTTTCCCATGAATCTTGAAATTGGATGAGCGACTCAGTAGTCTGATAGCTGGCTCCAGCTTTCAAGTAAAGGTAGCTGCACAGATAACTGCGTAGAAAATCTAAAGTCAGGGTCGATGCCAGGTGTGAAGGGGACACGAGGGTCAGGAGCACTTTCAGGTTGATGCCACAGGAGGTCATGTTTCCCTGGAGCTCTAGACAGTGAAAGCAGGCGTAAGTGCTGCCTTGCACATGTGCAAAGATCACTGTTCCTACAGAGTTCGTTGGAATCCTGTAGAGGTTCCATAAGACTCCTGCTCTCTTTGTGCCAAGGAATCCTCTGATGGTTGATAAACAGGAGGAGATGTGTTCCCTGTGTTGCCATTCTTGGGGAATGAGGTGGCCTGGAGTGTGTCTCTCCATGGCACAAGGTTGAAATCAAACTCTGGAAATGCCTAGTGGAATTTCGGGCCAAATTCTTGGTGAAAGCACTCTTCCGAGTGTCCCACAGCTCCTTTGAAGATCCCCAGTTTTGGGAACCCGTGGATGTCATTTCCTGGAAGTGCTCGGCACGGATCCGTGCGTGGTTACACAGATTTGGCTTCCTTGTAGACATTAGCCGGGGCTGATCAAATGAAAAGCCTGTTCTTGGCTGGGACTGCCTGAGTATTTTTCTCCATTCGGAGCCCTCTACGCCTTGTCTTGGTCTGGCACGTGTCTGCCTTTCTGTCAAGGGTCAGCAGTCTCACTAACGGGCCAGAAGTGTGTGTCTTGATTTTGTCCCTATTTTGGGCTATATGTGGAAAAAGCATAGCTGTTAGGCAATGAATGTCTCTCGTCTGATGTCTGACTTACTTCTTTGCCCTTCCTAAAAGGATTGCAAGGTCGAAGCCTGTTTTACTGCTTTCATGAGGGTCAAGCTACTCCCCGGGACACCGGAAGAGGATGTGCGAACCTTCTCCTCCTGCGTGATTGCGGGCTGAAAGGACGATGTCAGTGGTGAGGACCTTGAGGACTCAGGTGATTTTTCCCGGGGTTTGAGATGTCTCGGGTCAATGAAGACACCTCAACTTGTCTCGAAGAGAGATGATGACATAAAAATCATGCACAATAGGATCACGCTGAGGCCCAGAGAGAAACTCCTTTTCCCCAACGTTAATGATCTCCTTTAGAGTGGACCCCCGTTTTGATCCCTTTTTCCATCACCAAGTGATCAGAAACTCCTCCCTGACCGATTTCTGTCATGCTGATTCCTTGGCTCTTTTCCTCTTTGTCTGTGATTTAGAAAGACCTGCTTTCAAGAGGTTCACCACCGGAAGAACTCAAGGTGAGTGAATGACGGCGGTTTTCCCTTGTCCCTGGGGATAACTAGACAAGTGAATATGGAGCCCAAGAGGCAGTCGGGTTTTGTGGAAAGGCTGAGACGTGTCCCCTGCCTTGATCTTGACCTGACCGATTGACCAAGGAGCGGTGATATGCACGGGTGGATCGTTAGGAAGCACAGGAACCTAGAAGAATTTCCACTTGAGTAATTTTTGATAGTCCGGTTCCCAGTCGAGTATGTCTACGGAATTTTGAGAATATTTTCAACTCTCAACTATTTATGCGATGGGAGTGTCTAGCAGCTCTACTGGAGAAACCAGAGAGACTTGCCCTAGTTGAAAGCCTGTGTCAGTGGCGACTGGACTCTTAGGATCTCCAGGGCCTCTTTCCCAGACATCTTGGTATTGGGTGAAGAACTGAGTAGCCTGACACCTCGTTGTAGCATTCAAGAAAAGGCAGCAGCACCAATATTTGAGTCAGAAAGCTAATGTCAGGTTCAATACCATTCGGTAAGTGGGTCGCGAGCGTCACGACTAGTTTCAGGTTCATGCCACAGGAGGTCAGGATCTGCTGAGAGTCTAATCAGGAAATGCAGGCATAACTGCTGCCTTCCACATGTGGAAAGATCATTTTCTTGACAGATCTTTGGAATCTTGTAGAGATTCCATAGAACTCCTTTTCCGTGTGCCCCACGGGATCCTCTGATGCTTGATATACGGGAGGAGATGTGTTCCCTCTCTGGGGATTATTGGGGCCTGAGGTAGATTCGATTGCGTCTCTCCATGGCTCAGGGGTGAAATGAAAGCGTTGAAGGACTGTGGCAATTTTAACAAGTGTTGGCAGAATTCTTGGAAAGCTATTCTTTTCCAAATGTCCTCCAGCTGATTTGAAGGTCCCCCGGTACTGGGGACTCTTGGGTGCCATTTCCCGGGAGCCCGCACACGCTGGACAGTGCCCGTGGACGCATATTTGGCTGCCTTCAACACCTCAGTCAGGCTTAATCAATTGCAAAGTCTCCTTTTGCCTGGGTCCTCCTGAAAATTTGTGCTACATCCAGAGACCTCTATGCCTTGTTCTGAATACTGCATGATTCTCTCCTTCTGTCATGGGTCAGCAGACTCCCCAGTGGGTTGCAAATGGCTGTCTTGATTTTGTCCATGTGTTCGCGAATGTCTGGCTGAAAGCATAGCCTTAGGGAAATGAGTTTCTCTTCTGGGATCTCTGTCTTACTGATTTCCCCTTTTCAAAGGGTTAGTGAGGTTGATGTCTCTTGTCCCGCTTTCATGGGGGTCAAGCCAACTGCCCGGGAAACGGGAAGACGATGTGTGAACCCTCTCATCCACTATCCTTCCTGCGTGGAAAGAAGACATTTGTGGTAAGCATCTTCAGGTCTCAGGGGATTTTTCCTGGGGAGTGATATGGCTGGGGTCAATGATGACATAATCTGTCTGGAAGAGAGATGATGACCTAAAAATCATGCTCAGAGAGGTTATGCTGAGGCCCTGTGGGAAAGTCCTTTGGCCCCGCCTTACCGATCTTCTTTAGAGCGGACTCCCATTTTGATTTCTTTCACCTGCACCAAGTAATCCAAAAGACCTGGGTGGCCGATTTTGGTCAGGCTGATTCCTTGGCTCTTTTCCTCTTTTTGTGTCCTTTAGCAAAACCTGCCTCCGAGGAGTTCACCGTTGCGAGGACAAGAGGTGAGGGATTTCCCGTGATTTGCCCTGGCCCCATCTGACACTTAGGCAAGTGAGGATACACTGCAAAAGGCAGTAGGGTTTGCTGGCAAAGCTGAGGCATGTCCCCTGGTGTGTGCTTGACTTTGCCTGGTTGACTAAGTGGCGGTGATGTGCGTGGGTGGATACTTAGGAATCAGAGAATCCTGAAAAATGTGCGCTGGGGTCATCTTCGATAGCCTGGGTCCAAGTCCGATACGGCCTACTGAAATGGGAGAAGCGGCCAACTAGAAAAATGGGTTTTCCTGAGATATTTATGAGATGTGAATGGCTCAGAGCTCTACAGGAGACCGGTCAACTTGCTGTAATTGAAAGCGTGTGTCAGTTGCGGTTGGACTCGTAGGATTTGCAGGGCGCTTTTCCCATGAATCTTGAAATTGGATGAGCGACTCAGTAGTCTGATAGCTGGCTCCAGCTTTCAAGTAAAGGTAGCTGCACAGATAACTGCGTAGAAAATCTAAAGTCAGGGTCGATGCCAGGTGTGAAGGGGACACGAGGGTCAGGAGCACTTTCAGGTTGATGCCACAGGAGGTCATGTTTCCCTGGAGCTCTAGACAGTGAAAGCAGGCCTAAGTGCTGCCTTGCACATGTGCAAAGATCACTGTTCCTACAGAGTTCGTTGGAATCCTGTAGAGGTTCCATAAGACTCCTGCTCTCTTTGTGCCAAGGAATCCTCTGATGGTTGATAAACAGGAGGAGATGTGTTCCCTGTGTTGCCATTCTTGGGGAATGAGGTGGCCTGGAGTGTGTCTCTCCATGGCACAAGGTTGAAATCAAACTCTGGCAATGCCTAGTGGAATTTGGGGCCAAATTCTTGGTGAAAGCACTCTTCCGAGTGTCCCACAGCTCCTTTGAAGATCCCCAGTTTTGGGAACCCGTGGATGTCATTTCCTGGAAGTTTTCGGCACGGATCCGTGCCTGGGGACACAGATTTGGCTTCCTTGTAGACATTAGCCGGGGCTGATCAAATGAAAAGCCTGTTCTTGGCTGGGACTGCCTGAGTATTTTTCTCCATTCGGAGCCCTCTACGCCTTGTCTTGATCTGGCACGTGTCTGCCTTTCTGTCAAGGGTCAGCAGTCTCACTAACGGGCCAGAAGTGTGTGTCTTGATTTTGTCCCTATTTTGGGCTATATGTGGAAAAAGCATAGCTGTTAGGCAATGAATGTCTCTCGTCTGATGTCTGACTTACTTCTTGGCCCTTCCTAAAAGGATTGCAAGGTCGAAGCCTGTTTTACTGCTTTCATGAGGGTCAAGCTACTCCCCGGGACACCGGAAGAGGATGTGCGAACCTTCTCCTCCTGCGTGATTGTGGGCTGGAAGGACGATGTCAGTGGTGAGGACCTTGAGGACTCAGGTGATTTTTCCTGGGGTTTGAGATGTCTCGGGTCAATGAAGACACCTCAACTTGTCTCGAAGAGAGATGATGACATAAAAATCATGCACAATAGGATCCCGCTGAGGCCCAGAGAGAAACTCCTTTTCCCCAACGTTAATGATCTCCTTTAGAGTGGACCCCCGTTTTGATCCCTTTTTCCATCACCAAGTGATCAGAAACTCCTCCCTGACCGATTTTTGTCATGCTGATTCCTTGGCTCTTTTCCTCTTTGTCTGTGATTTAGAAAGACCTGCTTTCAAGAGGTTCACCACCGGAAGAACTCTAGGTGAGTGAATGACGGCGGTTTTCCCTTGTCCCTGGGGATACCTAGACAAGTGAATATGGAGCCCAAGAGGCAGTCGGGTTTTGTGGAAAGGCTGAGACGTGTCCCCTGCCTTGAGCTTGACCTGACCGATTGACCAAGGGGCGGTGATATGCACGGGTGGATAGTTAGGAAGCACAGGAACCTAGAAGAATTTCCACTTGAGTAATTTTTGTTAGTCCGGTTCCCAGTCGGGTATGTCTACGGAATTTTGAGAATATTTTCAACTCTCAACTATTTACGCGATGGGAGTGTCTAGCAGCTCTACTGGAGAAACCAGAGAGACTTGCCCTAGTTGAAAGCCTGTGTCAGTGGCGACTGGACTCTTAGGATCTCCAGGGCCTCTTTCCCAGACATCTTGGTATTGGGTGAAGAACTGAGTAGCCTGACACCTCGTTGTAGCATTCAAGAAAAGGCAGCAGCACCAATATTGAGTCAGAAAGCTAATGTCAGGTTCAATACCATTCGGTAAGTGGGTCGCGAGCATCACGACTAGTTTCAGGTTCATGCCACAGGAGGTCAGGATCTGCTGAGAGTCTAATCAGGAAATGCAGGCATAACTGCTGCCTTCCACATGTGGAAAGATCATTTTCTTGACAGATCTTTGGAATCTTGTAGAGATTCCATAGAACTCCTTTTCCGTGTGCCCCACGGGATCCTCTGATGCTTGATATACAGGAGGAGATGTGTTCCCTCTCTGGGGATTATTGGGGCCTGAGGTAGATTCGATTGCGTCTCTCCATGGCTCAGTGGTGAAATGAACGCGTTATAGGACTGTGGCAATTTTAACAAGTGTTGGCAGAATTCTTGGAAAGCTATTCTTTTCCAAATGTCCTCCAGCTGATTTGAAGGTCCCCCGGTACTGGGGACTCTTGGGTGCCATTTCCCGGGAGTCCGCACACGCTGGACAGTGCCCGTGGATGCATATTTGGCTGCCTTCAACACCTCAGTCAGGCTTAATCAATTGCAAAGTCTCCTTTTGCCTGGGTCCTCCTGAAAATTTGTGCTACATCCAGAGACCTCTATGCCTTGTTCTGAATACTGCATGATTCTCTCCTTCTGTCATGGGTCAGCAGACTCCCCAGTGGGTTGCAAATGGCTGTCTTGATTTTGTCCATGTGTTCGCGAATGTCTGGCTGAAAGCATAGCCTTAGGGAAATGAGTTTCTCTTCTGGGATCTCTGTCTTACCGATTTCCCCTTTTCAAAGGGTTAGTGAGGTCGATGTCTCTTGTCCCGCTTTCATGGGGGTCAAGCCAACTGCCCGGGAAACGGGAAGACGATGTGTGAACCCTCTCATCCACTGTCCTTCCTGCGTGGAAGGAAGACATTTGTGGTAAGCATCTTCAGGTCTCAGGGGATTTTTCCTGGGGAGTGATATGGCTGGGGTCAATGATGACATAATCTGTCTGGAAGAGAGATGATGACCTAAAAATCATGCTCAGAGAGGTTATGCTGAGGCCCTGTGGGAAAGTCCTTTGGCCCCGCCTTACCGATCTTCTTTAGAGCGGACTCCCATTTTGATTTCTTTCACCTGCACCAAGTAATCCAAAAGACCTGGGTGGCCGATTTTGGTCAGGCTGATTCCTTGGCTCTTTTCCTCTTTTTGTGTCCTTTAGCAAAACCTGCCTCCGAGGAGTTCACCGTTGCGAGGACAAGAGGTGAGGGATTTCCCGTGATTTGCCCTGGCCCCATCTGACACTTAGGCAAGTGAGGATACACCGCAAAAGGCAGTAGGGTTTGCTGGCAAAGCTGAGGCATGTCCCCTGGTGTGTGCTTGACTTTGCCTGGTTGACTAAGTGGCGGTGATGTGCGTGGGTGGATACTTAGGAATCAGAGAATCCTGAAAAATGTGCGCTGGGGTCATCTTCGATAGCCTGGGTCCAAGTTCGATACGGCCTACTGAAATGGGAGAAGCGGCCAACTAGAAAACTGTATTTTCCTGAGATATTTATGAGATGTGAATGGCTCAGAGCTCTACAGGAGACCGGTCAACTTGCTGTAATTGAAAGCGTGTGTCAGTTGCGGTTGGACTCGTAGGATTTGCAGGGCGCTTTTCCCATGAATCTTGAAATTGGATGAGCGACTCAGTAGTCTGATAGCTGGCTCCAGCTTTGAAGTAAAGGTAGCTGCACAGATAACTGCGTAGAAAATCTAAAGTCAGGGTCGATGCCAGGTGTGAAGGGGACACGAGGGTCAGGAGCACTTTCAGGTTGATGCCACAGGAGGTCATGTTTCCCTGGAGCTCTAGACAGTGAAAGCAGGCCTAAGTGCTGCCTTGCACATGTGCAAAGATCACTGTTCCTACAGAGTTCGTTGGAATCCTGTAGAGGTTCCATAAGACTCCTGCTCTCTTTGTGCCAAGGAATCCTCTGATGGTTGATAAACAGGAGGAGATGTGTTCCCTGTGTTGCCATTCTTGGGGAATGAGGTGGCCTGGAGTGTGTCTCTCCATGGCACAAGGTTGAAATCAAACTCTGGCAATGCCTAGTGGAATTTGGGGCCAAATTCTTGGTGAAAGCACTCTTCCGAGTGTCCCACAGCTCCTTTGAAGATCCCCAGTTTTGGGAACCCGTGGATGTCATTTCCTGGAAGTGCTCGGCACGGATCCGTGCCTGGGGACACAGATTTGGCTTCCTTGTAGACATTAGCCGGGGCTGATCAAATGAAAAGCCTGTTCTTGGCTGGGACTGCCTGAGTATTTTTCTCCATTCGGAGCCCTCTACGCCTTGTCTTGATCTGGCACGTGTCTGCCTTTCTGTCAAGGGTCAGCAGTCTCACTAACGGGCCAGAAGTGTGTGTCTTGATTTTGTCCCTATTTTGGGCTATATGTGGAAAAAGCATAGCTGTTAGGCAATGAATGTCTCTCGTCTGATGTCTGACTTACTTCTTTGCCCTTCCTAAAAGGATTGCAAGGTCGAAGCCTGTTTTACTGCTTTCATGAGGGTCAAGCTACTCCCCGGGACACCGGAAGAGGATGTGCGAACCTTCTCCTCCTGTGTGATTGCGGGCTGGAAGGACGATGTCAGTGGTGAGGACCTTGAGGACTCAGGTGATTTTTCCCGGGGTTTGAGATGTCTCGGGTCAATGAAGACACCTCAGCTTGTCTCGAAGAGAGATGATGACATAAAAATCATGCACAATAGGATCACGCTGAGGCCCAGAGAGAAACTCCTTTTCCCCAACGTTAATGATCTCCTTTAGAGTGGACCCCCGTTTTGATCCCTTTTTCCATCACCAAGTCATCAGAAACTCCTCCCTGACCGATTTTTGTCATGCTGATTCCTTGGCTCTTTTCCTCTTTGTCTGTGATTTAGAAAGACCTGTTTTCAAGAGGTTGACCACCGGAAGAACTCAAGGTGAGTGAATGACGGCGGTTTTCCCTTGTCCCTGGGGATACCTAGACAAGTGAATATGGAGCCCAAGAGGCAGTCGGGTTTTGTGAAAAGGCTGAGACGTGTCCCCTGCCTTGAGCTTGACCTGACCGATTGACCAAGGGGCGGTGATATGCACGGGTGGATAGTTAGGAAGCACAGGAACCTAGAAGAATTTCCACTTGAGTAATTTTTGTTAGTCCGGTTCCCAGTCGGATATGTCTACGGAATTTTGAGAATATTTTCAACTCTCAACTATTTACGCGATGGGAGTGTCTAGCAGCTCTACTGGAGAAACCAGAGAGACTTGCCCTAGTTGAAAGCCTGTGTCAGTGGCGACTGGACTCTTAGGATCTCCATGGCCTCTTTCCCAGACATCTTGGTATTGGGTGAAGAACTGAGTAGCCTGACACCTCGTTGTAGCATTCAAGAAAAGGCAGCAGCACCAATATTTGAGTCAGAAACCTAATGTCAGGTTCAATACCATTCGGTAAGTGGGTCGCGAGCGTCACGACTAGTTTCAGGTTCATGCCACAGGAGGTCAGGATCTGCAGAGAGTCTAATCAGGAAATGCAGGCATAACTGCTGCCTTCCACATGTGGAAAGATCATTTTCTTGACAGATCTTTGGAATCTTGTAGAGATTCCATAGAACTCCTTTTCCGTGTGCCCCACGGGATCCTCTGATGCTTGATATACAGGAGGAGATGTGTTCCCTCTCTGGGGATTATTGGGGCCTGAGGTAGATTCGATTGCGTCTCTCCATGGCTCAGTGGTGAAATGAAAGCGTTGAAGGACTGTGGCAATTTTAACAAGTGTTGGCAGAATTCTTGGAAAGCTATTCTTTTCCAAATGTCCTCCAGCTGATTTGAAGGTCCCCCGGTACTGGGGACTCTTGGGTGCCATTTCCCGGGAGTCCGCACACGCTGGACAGTGCCCGTGGATGCATATTTGGCTGCCTTCAACACCTCAGTCAGGCTTAATCAATTGCAAAGTCTCCTTTTGCCTGGGTCCTCCTGAAAATTTGTGCTACATCCAGAGACCTCTATGCCTTGTTCTGAATACTGCATGATTCTCTCCTTCTGTCATGGGTCAGCAGACTCCCCAGTGGGTTGCAAATGGCTGTCTTGATTTTGTCCATGTGTTCGCGAACGTCTGGCTGAAAGCATAGCCTTAGGGAAATGAGTTTCTCTCCTGGGATCTCTGTCTTACTGATTTCCCCTTTTCAAAGGGTTAGTGAGGTCGATGTCTCTTGTCCCGCTTTCATGGGGGTCAAGCCAACTGCCCGGGAAACGGGAAGACGATGTGTGAACCCTCTCATCCACTGTCCTTCCTGCGTGGAAGGAAGACATTTGTGGTAAGCATCTTCAGGTCTCAGGGGATTTTTCCTGGGGAGTGATATGGCTGGGGTCAATGATGACATAATCTGTCTGGAAGAGAGATGATGACCTAAAAATCATGCTCAGAGAGGTTATGCTGAGGCCCTGTGGGAAAGTCCTTTGGCCCCGCCTTACCGATCTTCTTTAGAGCGGACTCCCATTTTGATTTCTTTCACCTGCACCAAGTAATCCAAAAGACCTGGGTGGCCGATTTTGGTCAGGCTGATTCCTTGGCTCTTTTCCTCTTTTTGTGTCCTTTAGCAAAACCTGCCTCCGAGGAGTTCACCGTTGCGAGGACAAGAGGTGAGGGATTTCCCGTGATTTGCCCTGGCCCCATCTGACACTTAGGCAAGTGAGGATACACCGCAAAAGGCAGTAGGGTTTGCTGGCAAAGCTGAGGCATGTCCCCTGGTGTGTGCTTGACTTTGCCTGGTTGACTAAGTGGCGGTGATGTGCGTGGGTGGATACTTAGGAATCAGAGAATCCTGAAAAATGTGCGCTGGGGTCATCTTCGATAGCCTGGGTCCAAGTCCGATACGGCCTACTGAAATGGGAGAAGCGGCCAACTAGAAAAATGGGTTTTCCTGAGATATTTATGAGATGTGAATGGCTCAGAGCTCTACAGGAGACCGGTCAACTTGCTGTAATTGAAAGCGTGTGTCAGTTGCGGTTGGACTCGTAGGATTTGCAGGGCGCTTTTCCCATGAATCTTGAAATTGGATGAGCGACTCAGTAGTCTGATAGCTGGCTCCAGCTTTCAAGTAAAGGTAGCTGCACAGATAACTGCGTAGAAAATCTAAAGTCAGGGTCGATGCCAGGTGTGAAGGGGACACGAGGGTCAGGAGCACTTTCAGGTTGATGCCACAGGAGGTCATGTTTCCCTGGAGCTCTAGACAGTGAAAGCAGGCCTAAGTGCTGCCTTGCACATGTGCAAAGATCACTGTTCCTACAGAGTTCGTTGGAATCCTGTAGAGGTTCCATAAGACTCCTGCTCTCTTTGGGCCAAGGAATCCTCTGATGGTTGATAAACAGGAGGAGATGTGTTCCCTGTGTTGCCATTCTTGGGGAATGAGGTGGCCTGGAGTGTGTCTCTCCATGGCACAAGGTTGAAATCAAACTCTGGCAATGCCTAGTGGAATTTGGGGCCAAATTCTTGGTGAAAGCACTCTTCCGAGTGTCCCACAGCTCCTTTGAAGATCCCCAGTTTTGGGAACCCGTGGATGTCATTTCCTGGAAGTGCTCGGCACGGATCCGTGCCTGGGGACACAGATTTGGCTTCCTTGTAGACATTAGCCGGGGCTGATCAAATGAAAAGCCTGTTCTTGGCTGGGACTGCCTGAGTATTTTTCTCCATTCGGAGCCCTCTACGCCTTGTCTTGATCTGGCACGTGTCTGCCTTTCTGTCAAGGGTCAGCAGTCTCACTAACGGGCCAGAAGTGTGTGTCTTGATTTTGTCCCTATTTTGGGCTATATGTGGAAAAAGCATAGCTGTTAGGCAATGAATGTCTCTCGTCTGATGTCTGACTTACTTCTTTGCCCTTCCTAAAAGGATTGCAAGGTCGAAGCCTGTTTTACTGCTTTCATGAGGGTCAAGCTACTCCCCGGGACACCGGAAGAGGATGTGCGAACCTTCTCCTCCTGCGTGATTGCGGGCTGGAAGGACGATGTCAGTGGTGAGGACCTTGAGGACTCAAGTGATTTTTCCCGGGGTTTGAGATGTCTCGGGTCAATGAAGACACCTCAACTTGTCTCGAAGAGAGATGATGACATAAAAATCATGCACAATAGGATCACGCTGAGGCCCAGAGAGAAACTCCTTTTCCCCAACGTTAATGATCTCCTTTAGAGTGGACCCCCGTTTTGATCCCTTTTTCCATCACCAAGTGATCAGAAACTCCTCCCTGACCGATTTCTGTCATGCTGATTCCTTGGCTCTTTTCCTCTTTGTCTGTGATTTAGAAAGACCTGCTTTCAAGAGGTTGACCACCGGAAGAACTCAAGGTGAGTGAATGACGGCGGTTTTCCCTTGTCCCTGGGGATACCTAGACAAGTGAATATGGAGCCCAAGAGGCAGTCGGGTTTTGTGGAAAGGCTGAGACGTGTCCCCTGCCTTGAGCTTGACCTGACCGATTGACCAAGGGGCGGTGATATGCACGGGTGGATAGTTAGGAAGCACAGGAACCTAGAAGAATTTCCACTTGAGTAATTTTTGTTAGTCCGGTTCCCAGTCGGGTATGTCTACGGAATTTTGAGAATATTTTCAACTCTCAACTATTTACGCGATGGGAGTGTCTAGCAGCTCTACTGGAGAAACCAGAGAGACTTGCCCTAGTTGAAAGCCTGTGTCAGTGGCGACTGGACTCTTAGGATCTCCAGGGCCTCTTTCCCAGACATCTTGGTATTGGGTGAAGAACTGAGTAGCGTGACACCTCGTTGTAGCATTCAAGAAAAGGCAGCAGCACCAATATTTGAGTCAGAAAGCTAATGTCAGGTTCAATACCATTCGGTAAGTGGGTCGCGAGCGTCACGACTAGTTTCAGGTTCATGCCACAGGAGGTCCGAATCTGCAGAGAGTCTAATCAGGAAATGCAGGCATAACTGCTGCCTTCCACATGTGGAAAGATCATTTTCTTGACAGATCTTTGGAATCTTGTAGAGATTCCATAGAACTCCTTTTCCGTGTGCCCCACGGGATCCTCTGATGCTTGATATACAGGAGGAGATGTGTTCCCTCTCTGGGGATTATTGGGGCCTGAGGTAGATTCGATTGCGTCTCTCCATGGCTCAGTGGTGAAATGAAAGCGTTGAAGGACTGTGGCAATTTTAACAAGTGTTGGCAGAATTCTTGGAAAGCTATTCTTTTCCAAATGTCCTCCAGCTGATTTGAAGGTCCCCCGGTACTGGGGACTCTTGGGTGCCATTTCCCGGGAGTCCGCACACGCTGGACAGTGCCCGTGGACGCATATTTGGCTGCCTTCAACACCTCAGTCAGGCTTAATCATTTGCAAAGTCTCCTTTTGCCTGGGTCCTCCTGAAAATTTGTGCTACATCCAGAGACCTCTATGCCTTGTTCTGAATACTGCATGATTCTCTCCTTCTGTCATGGGTCAGCAGACTCCCCAGTGGGTTGCAAATGGCTGTCTTGATTTTGTCCATGTGTTCGCGAATGTCTGGCTGAAAGCATAGCCTTAGGGAAATGAGTTTCTCTCCTGGGATCTCTGTCTTACTGATTTCCCCTTTTCAAAGGGTTAGTGAGGTCGATGTCTCTTGTCCCGCTTTCATGGGGGTCAAGCCAACTGCCCGGGAAACGGGAAGACGATGTGTGAACCCTCTCATCCACTGTCCTTCCTGCGTGGAAGGAAGACATTTGTGGTAAGCATCTTCAGGTCTCAGGGGATTTTTCCTGGGGAGTGATATGGCTGGGGTCAATGATGACATAATCTGTCTGGAAGAGAGATGATGACCTAAAAATCATGCTCAGAGAGGTTATGCTGAGGCCCTGTGGGAAAGTCCTTTGGCCCCGCCTTACCGATCTTCTTTAGAGCGGACTCCCATTTTGATTTCTTTCACCTGCACCAAGTAATCCAAAAGACCTGGGTGGCCGATTTTGGTCAGGCTGATTCCTTGGCTCTTTTCCTCTTTTTGTGTCCTTTAGCAAAACCTGCCTCCGAGGAGTTCACCGTTGCGAGGACAAGAGGTGAGGGATTTCCCGTGATTTGCCCTGGCCCCATCTGACACTTAGGCAAGTGAGGATACACCGCAAAAGGCAGTAGGGTTTGCTGGCAAAGCTGAGGCATGTCCCCTGGTGTGTGCTTGACTTTGCCTGGTTGACTAAGTGGCGGTGATGTGCGTGGGTGGATACTTAGGAATCAGAGAATCCTGAAAAATGTGCGCTGGGGTCATCTTCGATAGCCTGGGTCCAAGTCCGATACGGCCTACTGAAATGGGAGAAGCGGCCAACTAGAAAAATGGGTTTTCCTGAGATATTTATGAGATGTGAATGGCTCAGAGCTCTACAGGAGACCGGTCAACTTGCTGTAATTGAAAGCGTGTGTCAGTTGCGGTTGGACTCGTAGGATTTGCAGGGCGCTTTTCCCATGAATCTTGAAATTGGATGAGCGACTCAGTAGTCTGATAGCTGGCTCCAGCTTTCAAGTAAAGGTAGCTGCACAGATAACTGCATAGAAAATCTAAAGTCAGGGTCGATGCCAGGTGTGAAGGGGACACGAGGGTCAGGAGCACTTTCAGGTTGATGCCACAGGAGGTCATGTTTCCCTGGAGCTCTAGACAGTGAAAGCAGGCCTAAGTGCTGCCTTGCACATGTGCAAAGATCACTGTTCCTACAGAGTTCGTTGGAATCCTGTAGAGGTTCCATAAGACTCCTGCTCTCTTTGTGCCAAGGAATCCTCTGATGGTTGATAAACAGGAGGAGATGTGTTCCCTGTGTTGCCATTCTTGGGGAATGAGGTGGCCTGGAGTGTGTCTCTCCATGGCACAAGGTTGAAATCAAACTCTGGCAATGCCTAGTGGAATTTGGGGCCAAATTCTTGGTGAAAGCACTCTTCCGAGTGTCCCACAGCTCCTTTGAAGATCCCCAGTTTTGGGAACCCGTGGATGTCATTTCCTGGAAGTGCTCGGCACGGATCCGTGCCTGGGGACACAGATTTGGCTTCCTTGTAGACATTAGCCGGGGCTGATCAAATGAAAAGCCTGTTCTTGGCTGGGACTGCCTGAGTATTTTTCTCCATTCGGAGCCCTTTACGCCTTGTCTTGATCTGGCACGTGTCTGCCTTTCTGTCAAGGGTCAGCAGTCTCACTAACGGGCCAGAAGTGTGTGTCTTGATTTTGTCCCTATTTTGGGCTATATGTGGAAAAAGCATAGCTGTTAGGCAATGAATGTCTCTCGTCTGATGTCTGACTTACTTCTTTGCCCTTCCTAAAAGGATTGCAAGGTCGAAGCCTGTTTTACTGCTTTCATGAGGGTCAAGCTACTCCCCGGGACACCGGAAGAGGATGTGCGAACCTTCTCCTCCTGCGTGATTGCGGGCTGGAAGGACGATGTCAGTGGTGAGGACCTTGAGGACTCAGGTGATTTTTCCCGGGGTTTGAGATGTCTCGGGTCAATGAAGACACCTCAACTTGTCTCGAAGAGAGATGATGACATAAAAATCATGCACAAGAGGATCACGCTGAGGCCCAGAGAGAAACTCCTTTTCCCCAACGTTAATGATCTCCTTTAGAGTGGACCCCCGTTTTGATCCCTTTTTCCATCACCAAGTGATCAGAAACTCCTCCCTGACCGATTTTTGTCATGCTGATTCCTTGGCTCTTTTCCTCTTTGTCTGTGATTTAGAAAGACCTGCTTTCAAGAGGTTGACCACCGGAAGAACTCAAGGTGAGTGAATGACGGCGGTTTTCCCTTGTCCCTGGGGATACCTAGACAAGTGAATATGGAGCCCAAGAGGCAGTCGGGTTTTGTGGAAAGGCTGAGACGTGTCCCCTGCCTTGAGCTTGACCTGACCGATTGACCAAGGGGCGGTGATATGCACGGGTGGATAGTTAGGAAGCACAGGAACCTAGAAGAATTTCCACTTGAGTAATTTTTGTTAGTCCGGTTCCCAGTCGGGTATGTCTACGGAATTTTGAGAATATTTTCAACTCTCAACTATTTACGCGATGGGAGTGTCTAGCAGCTCTACTGGAGAAACCAGAGAGACTTGCCCTAGTTGAAAGCCTGTGTCAGTGGCGACTGGACTCTTAGGATCTCCAGGGCCTCTTTCCCAGACATCTTGGTATTGGGTGAAGAACTGAGTAGCCTGACACCTCGTTGTAGCATTCAAGAAAAGGCAGCAGCACCAATATTTGAGTCAAAAAGCTAATGTCAGGTTCAATACCATTCGGTAAGTGGGTCGCGAGCGTCACGACTAGTTTCAGGTTCATGCCACAGGAGGTCAGGATCTGCTGAGAGTCTAATCAGGAAATGCAGGCATAACTGCTGCCTTCCACATGTGGAAAGATCATTTTCTTGACAGATCTTTGGAATCTTGTAGAGATTCCATAGAACTCCTTTTCCGTGTGCCCCACGGGATCCTCTGATGCTTGATATACAGGAGGAGATGTGTTCCCTCTCTGGGGATTATTGGGGCCTGAGGTAGATTCGATTGCGTCTCTCCATGGCTCAGTGGTGAAATGAAAGCGTTGAAGGACTGTGGCAATTTTAACAAGTGTTGGCAGAATTCTTGGAAAGCTATTCTTTTCCAAATGTCCTCCAGCTGATTTGAAGGTCCCCCGGTACTGGGGACTCTTGGGTGCCATTTCCCGGGAGTCCGCACACGCTGGACAGTGCCCGTGGACGCATATTTGGCTGCCTTCAACACCTCAGTCAGGCTTAATCATTTGCAAAGTCTCCTTTTGCCTGGGTCCTCCTGAAAATTTGTGCTACATCCAGAGACCTCTATGCCTTGTTCTGAATACTGCATGATTCTCTCCTTCTGTCATGGGTCAGCAGACTCCCCAGTGGGTTGCAAATGGCTGTCTTGATTTTGTCCATGTGTTCGCGAATGTCTGGCTGAAAGCATAGCCTTAGGGAAATGAGTTTCTCTCCTGGGATCTCTGTCTTACTGATTTCCCCTTTTCAAAGGGTTAGTGAGGTCGATGTCTCTTGTCCCGCTTTCATGGGGGTCAAGCCAACTGCCCGGGAAACGGAAAGACGATGTGTGAACCCTCTCATCCACTGTCCTTCCTGCGTGGAAGGAAGACATTTGTGGTAAGCATCTTCAGGTCTCAGGGGATTTTTCCTGGGGAGTGATATGGCTGGGGTCAATGATGACATAATCTGTCTGGAAGAGAGATGATGACCTAAAAATCATGCTCAGAGAGGTTATGCTGAGGCCCTGTGGGAAAGTCCTTTGGCCCCGCCTTACCGATCTTCTTTAGAGCGGACTCCCATTTTGATTTCTTTCACCTGCACCAAGTAATCCAAAAGACCTGGGTGGCCGATTTTGGTCAGGCTGATTCCTTGGCTCTTTTCCTCTTTTTGTGTCCTTTAGCAAAACCTGCCTCCGAGGAGTTCACCGTTGCGAGGACAAGAGGTGAGGGATTTCCCGTGATTTGCCCTGGCCCCATCTGACACTTAGGCAAGTGAGGATACACCGCAAAAGGCAGTAGGGTTTGCTGGCAAAGCTGAGGCATGTCCCCTGGTGTGTGCTTGACTTTGCCTGGTTGACTAAGTGGCGGTGATGTGCGTGGGTGGATACTTAGGAATCAGAGAATCCTGAAAAATGTGCGCTGGGGTCATCTTCGATAGCCTGGGTCCAAGTCCGATACGGCCTACTGAAATGGGAGAAGCGGCCAACTAGAAAAATGGGTTTTCCTGAGATATTTATGAGATGTGAATGGCTCAGAGCTCTACAGGAGACCGGTCAACTTGCTGTAATTGAAAGCGTGTGTCAGTTGCGGTTGGACTCGTAGGATTTGCAGGGCGCTTTTCCCATGAATCTTGAAATTGGATGAGCGACTCAGTAGTCTGATAGCTGGCTCCAGCTTTCAAGTAAAGGTAGCTGCACAGATAACTGCATAGAAAATCTAAAGTCAGGGTCGATGCCAGGTGTGAAGGGGACACGAGGGTCAGGAGCACTTTCAGGTTGATGCCACAGGAGGTCATGTTTCCCTGGAGCTCTAGACAGTGAAAGCAGGCCTAAGTGCTGCCTTGCACATGTGCAAAGATCACTGTTCCTACAGAGTTCGTTGGAATCCTGTAGAGGTTCCATAAGACTCCTGCTCTCTTTGGGCCAAGGAATCCTCTGATGGTTGATAAACAGGAGGAGATGTGTTCCCTGTGTTGCCATTCTTGGGGAATGAGGTGGCCTGGAGTGTGTCTCTCCATGGCACAAGGTTGAAATCAAACTCTGGAAATGCCTAGTGGAATTTGGGGCCAAATTCTTGGTGAAAGCACTCTTCCGAGTGTCCCACAGCTCCTTTGAAGATCCCCAGTTTTGGGAACCCGTGGATGTCATTTCCTGGAAGTGCTCGGCACGGATCCGTGCGTGGTTACACAGATTTGGCTTCCTTGTAGACATTAGCCGGGGCTGATCAAATGAAAAGCCTGTTCTTGGCTGGGACTGCCTGAGTATTTTTCTCCATTCGGAGCCCTTTACGCCTTGTCTTGATCTGGCACGTGTCTGCCTTTCTGTCAAGGGTCAGCAGTCTCACTAACGGGCCAGAAGTGTGTGTCTTGATTTTGTCCCTATTTTGGGCTATATGTGGAAAAAGCATAGCTGTTAGGCAATGAATGTCTCTCGTCTGATGTCTGACTTACTTCTTTGCCCTTCCTAAAAGGATTGCAAGGTCGAAGCCTGTTTTACTGCTTTCATGAGGGTCAAGCTACTCCCCGGGACACCGGAAGAGGATGTGCGAACCTTCTCCTCCTGCGTGATTGCGGGCTGGAAGGACGATGTCAGTGGTGAGGACCTTGAGGACTCAGGTGATTTTTCCCGGGGTTTGAGATGTCTCGGGTCAATGAAGACACCTCAACTTGTCTCGAAGAGAGATGATGACATAAAAATCATGCACAAGAGGATCACGCTGAGGCCCAGAGAGAAACTCCTTTTCCCCAACGTTAATGATCTCCTTTAGAGTGGACCCCCGTTTTGATCCCTTTTTCCATCACCAAGTGATCAGAAACTCCTCCCTGACCGATTTTTGTCATGCTGATTCCTTGGCTCTTTTCCTCTTTGTCTGTGATTTAGAAAGACCTGCTTTCAAGAGGTTGACCACCGGAAGAACTCAAGGTGAGTGAATGACGGCGGTTTTCCCTTGTCCCTGGGGATACCTAGACAAGTGAATATGGAGCCCAAGAGGCAGTCGGGTTTTGTGGAAAGGCTGAGACGTGTCCCCTGCCTTGAGCTTGACCTGACCGATTGACCAAGGGGCGGTGATATGCACGGGTGGATAGTTAGGAAGCACAGGAACCTAGAAGAATTTCCACTTGAGTAATTTTTGTTAGTCCGGTTCCCAGTCGGGTATGTCTACGGAATTTTGAGAATATTTTCAACTCTCAACTATTTACGCGATGGGAGTGTCTAGCAGCTCTACTGGAGAAACCAGAGAGACTTGCCCTAGTTGAAAGCCTGTGTCAGTGGCGACTGGACTCTTAGGATCTCCAGGGCCTCTTTCCCAGACATCTTGGTATTGGGTGAAGAACTGAGTAGCCTGACACCTCGTTGTAGCATTCAAGAAAAGGCAGCAGCACCAATATTTGAGTCAGAAAGCTAATGTCAGGTTCAATACCATTCGGTAAGTGGGTCGCGAGCGTCACGACTAGTTTCAGGTTCATGCCACAGGAGGTCAGGATCTGCTGAGAGTCTAATCAGGAAATGCAGGCATAACTGCTGCCTTCCACATGTGGAAAGATCATTTTCTTGACAGATCTTTGGAATCTTGTAGAGATTCCATAGAACTCCTTTTCCGTGTGCCCCACGGGATCCTCTGATGCTTGATATACAGGAGGAGATGTGTTCCCTCTCTGGGGATTATTGGGGCCTGAGGTAGATTCGATTGCGTCTCTCCATGGCTCAGTGGTGAAATGAAAGCGTTGAAGGACTGTGGCAATTTTAACAAGTGTTGGCAGAATTCTTGGAAAGCTATTCTTTTCCAAATGTCCTCCAGCTGATTTGAAGGTCCCCCGGTACTGGGGACTCTTGGGTGCCATTTCCCGGGAGTCCGCACACGCTGGACAGTGCCCGTGGACGCATATTTGGCTGCCTTCAACACCTCAGTCAGGCTTAATCATTTGCAAAGTCTCCTTTTGCCTGGGTCCTCCTGAAAATTTGTGCTACATCCAGAGACCTCTATGCCTTGTTCTGAATACTGCATGATTCTCTCCTTCTGTCATGGGTCAGCAGACTCCCCAGTGGGTTGCAAATGGCTGTCTTGATTTTGTCCATGTGTTCGCCAATGTCTGGCTGAAAGCATAGCCTTAGGGAAATGAGTTTCTCTCCTGGGATCTCTGTCTTACTGATTTCCCCTTTTCAAAGGGTTAGTGAGGTCGATGTCTCTTGTCCCGCTTTCATGGGGGTCAAGCCAACTGCCCGGGAAACGGAAAGACGATGTGTGAACCCTCTCATCCACTGTCCTTCCTGCGTGGAAGGAAGACATTTGTGGTAAGCATCTTCAGGTCTCAGGGGATTTTTCCTGGGGAGTGATATGGCTGGGGTCAATGATGACATAATCTGTCTGGAAGAGAGATGATGACCTAAAAATCATGCTCAGAGAGGTTATGCTGAGGCCCTGCGGGAAAGTCCTTTGGCCCCGCCTTACCGATCTTCTTTAGAGCGG
This sequence comes from Loxodonta africana, assembly GCF_030014295.1. Classification (NCBI taxonomy): domain Eukaryota; kingdom Metazoa; phylum Chordata; class Mammalia; order Proboscidea; family Elephantidae; genus Loxodonta; species Loxodonta africana. The sequence goes on from NW_026975673.1 coordinate 704,976, forward strand.
ACTCCCATTTTGATTTCTTTCACCTGCACCAAGTAATCCAAAAGACCTGGGTGGCCGATTTTGGTCAGGCTGATTCCTTGGCTCTTTTCCTCTTTTTGTGTCCTTTAGCAAAACCTGCCTCCGAGGAGTTCACCGTTGCGAGGACAAGAGGTGAGGGATTTCCCGTGATTTGCCCTGGCCCCATCTGACACTTAGGCAAGTGAGGATACACCGCCAAAGGCAGTAGGGTTTGCTGGCAAAGCTGAGGCATGTCCCCTGGTGTGTGCTTGACTTTGCCTGGTTGACTAAGTGGCGGTGATGTGCGTGGGTGGATACTTAGGAATCAGAGAATCCTGAAAAATGTGCGCTGGGGTCATCTTCGATAGCCTGGGTCCAAGTCCGATACGGCCTACTGAAATGGGAGAAGCGGCCAACTAGAAAAATGGGTTTTCCTGAGATATTTATGAGATGTGAATGGCTCAGAGCTCTACAGGAGACCGGTCAACTTGCTGTAATTGAAAGCGTGTGTCAGTTGCGGTTGGACTCGTAGGATTTGCAGGGCGCTTTTCCCATGAATCTTGAAATTGGATGAGCGACTCAGTAGTCTGATAGCTGGCTCCAGCTTTCAAGTAAAGGTAGCTGCACAGATAACTGCATAGAAAATCTAAAGTCAGGGTCGATGCCAGGTGTGAAGGGGACACGAGGGTCAGGAGCACTTTCAGGTTGATGCCACAGGAGGTCATGTTTCCCTGGAGCTCTAGACAGTGAAAGCAGGCCTAAGTGCTGCCTTGCACATGTGCAAAGATCACTGTTCCTACAGAGTTCGTTGGAATCCTGTAGAGGTTCCATAAGACTCCTGCTCTCTTTGGGCCAAGGAATCCTCTGATGGTTGATAAACAGGAGGAGATGTGTTCCCTGTGTTGCCATTCTTGGGGAATGAGGTGGCCTGGAGTGTGTCTCTCCATGGCACAAGGTTGAAATCAAACTCTGGAAATGCCTAGTGGAATTTGGGGCCAAATTCTTGGTGAAAGCACTCTTCCGAGTGTCCCACAGCTCCTTTGAAGATCCCCAGTTTTGGGAACCCGTGGATGTCATTTCCTGGAAGTGCTCGGCACGGATCCGTGCGTGGTTACACAGATTTGGCTTCCTTGTAGACATTAGCCGGGGCTGATCAAATGAAAAGCCTGTTCTTGGCTGGGACTGCCTGAGTATTTTTCTCCATTCGGAGCCCTTTACGCCTTGTCTTGATCTGGCACGTGTCTGCCTTTCTGTCAAGGGTCAGCAGTCTCACTAACGGGCCAGAAGTGTGTGTCTTGATTTTGTCCCTATTTTGGGCTATATGTGGAAAAAGCATAGCTGTTAGGCAATGAATGTCTCTCGTCTGATGTCTGACTTACTTCTTTGCCCTTCCTAAAAGGATTGCAAGGTCGAAGCCTGTTTTACTGCTTTCATGAGGGTCAAGCTACTCCCCGGGACACCGGAAGAGGATGTGCGAACCTTCTCCTCCTGCGTGATTGCGGGCTGGAAGGACGATGTCAGTGGTGAGGACCTTGAGGACTCAGGTGATTTTTCCCGGGGTTTGAGATGTCTCGGGTCAATGAAGACACCTCAACTTGTCTCGAAGAGAGATGATGACATAAAAATCATGCACAAGAGGATCACGCTGAGGCCCAGAGAGAAACTCCTTTTCCCCAACGTTAATGATCTCCTTTAGAGTGGACCCCCGTTTTGATCCCTTTTTCCATCACCAAGTGATCAGAAACTCCTCCCTGACCGATTTTTGTCATGCTGATTCCTTGGCTCTTTTCCTCTTTGTCTGTGATTTAGAAAGACCTGCTTTCAAGAGGTTGACCACCGGAAGAACTCAAGGTGAGTGAATGACGGCGGTTTTCCCTTGTCCCTGGGGATACCTAGACAAGTGAATATGGAGCCCAAGAGGCAGTCGGGTTTTGTGGAAAGGCTGAGACGTGTCCCCTGCCTTGAGCTTGACCTGACCGATTGACCAAGGGGCGGTGATATGCACGGGTGGATAGTTAGGAAGCACAGGAACCTAGAAGAATTTCCACTTGAGTAATTTTTGTTAGTCCGGTTCCCAGTCGGGTATGTCTACGGAATTTTGAGAATATTTTCAACTCTCAACTATTTACGCGATGGGAGTGTCTAGCAGCTCTACTGGAGAAACCAGAGAGACTTGCCCTAGTTGAAAGCCTGTGTCAGTGGCGACTGGACTCTTAGGATCTCCAGGGCCTCTTTCCCAGACATCTTGGTATTGGGTGAAGAACTGAGTAGCCTGACACCTCGTTGTAGCATTCAAGAAAAGGCAGCAGCACCAATATTTGAGTCAGAAAGCTAATGTCAGGTTCAATACCATTCGGTAAGTGGGTCGCGAGCGTCACGACTAGTTTCAGGTTCATGCCACAGGAGGTCAGGATCTGCTGAGAGTCTAATCAGGAAATGCAGGCATAACTGCTGCCTTCCACATGTGGAAAGATCATTTTCTTGACAGATCTTTGGAATCTTGTAGAGATTCCATAGAACTCCTTTTCCGTGTGCCCCACGGGATCCTCTGATGCTTGATATACAGGAGGAGATGTGTTCCCTCTCTGGGGATTATTGGGGCCTGAGGTAGATTCGATTGCGTCTCTCCATGGCTCAGGGGTGAAATGAAAGCGTTGAAGGACTGTGGCAATTTTAACAAGTGTTGGCAGAATTCTTGGAAAGCTATTCTTTTCCAAATGTCCTCCAGCTGATTTGAAGGTCCCCCGGTACTGGGGACTCTTGGGTGCCATTTCCCGGGAGTCCGCACACGCTGGACAGTGCCCGTGGACGCATATTTGGCTGCCTTCAACACCTCAGTCAGGCTTAATCATTTGCAAAGTCTACTTTTGCCTGGGTCCTCCTGAAAATTTGTGCTACATCCAGAGACCTCTATGCCTTGTTCTGAATACTGCATGATTCTCTCCTTCTGTCATGGGTCAGCAGACTCCCCAGTGGGTTGCAAATGGCTGTCTTGATTTTGTCCATGTGTTCGCCAATGTCTGGCTGAAAGCATAGCCTTAGGGAAATGAGTTTCTCTCCTGGGATCTCTGTCTTACTGATTTCCCCTTTTCAAAGGGTTAGTGAGGTCGATGTCTCTTGTCCCGCTTTCATGGGGGTCAAGCCAACTGCCCGGGAAACGGGAAGACGATGTGTGAACCCTCTCATCCACTGTCCTTCCTGCGTGGAAGGAAGACATTTGTGGTAAGCATCTTCAGGTCTCAGGGGATTTTTCCTGGGGAGTGATATGGCTGGGGTCAATGATGACATAATCTGTCTGGAAGAGAGATGATGACCTAAAAATCATGCTCAGAGAGGTTATGCTGAGGCCCTGTGGGAAAGTCCTTTGGCCCCGCCTTACCGATCTTCTTTAGAGCGGACTCCCATTTTGATTTCTTTCACCTGCACCAAGTAATCCAAAAGACCTGGGTGGCCGATTTTGGTCAGGCTGATTCCTTGGCTCTTTTCCTCTTTTTGTGTCCTTTAGCAAAACCTGCCTCCGAGGAGTTCACCGTTGCGAGGACAAGAGGTGAGGGATTTCCCGTGATTTGCCCTGGCCCCATCTGACACTTAGGCAAGTGAGGATACACCGCCAAAGGCAGTAGGGTTTGCTGGCAAAGCTGAGGCATGTCCCCTGGTGTGTGCTTGACTTTGCCTGGTTGACTAAGTGGCGGTGATGTGCGTGGGTGGATACTTAGGAATCAGAGAATCCTGAAAAATGTGCGCTGGGGTCATCTTCGATAGCCTGGGTCCAAGTCCGATACGGCCTACTGAAATGGGAGAAACGGCCAACTAGAAAAATGGGTTTTCCTGAGATATTTATGAGATGTGAATGGCTCAGAGCTCTACAGGAGACCGGTCAACTTGCTGTAATTGAAAGCGTGTGTCAGTTGCGGTTGGACTCGTAGGATTTGCAGGGCGCTTTTCCCATGAATCTTGAAATTGGATGAGCGACTCAGTAGTCTGATAGCTGGCTCCAGCTTTCAAGTAAAGGTAGCTGCACAGATAACTGCATAGAAAATCTAAAGTCAGGGTCGATGCCAGGTGTGAAGGGGACACGAGGGTCAGGAGCACTTTCAGGTTGATGCCACAGGAGGTCATGTTTCCCTGGAGCTCTAGACAGTGAAAGCAGGCCTAAGTGCTGTCTTGCACATGTGCAAAGATCACTGTTCCTACAGAGTTCGTTGGAATCCTGTAGAGGTTCCATAAGACTCCTGCTCTCTTTGGGCCAAGGAATCCTCTGATGGTTGATAAACAGGAGGAGATGTGTTCCCTGTGTTGCCATTCTTGGGGAATGAGGTGGCCTGGAGTGTGTCTCTCCATGGCACAAGGTTGAAATCAAACTCTGGAAATGCCTAGTGGAATTTCGGGCCAAATTCTTGGTGAAAGCACTCTTCCGAGTGTCCCACAGCTCCTTTGAAGATCCCCAGTTTTGGGAACCCGTGGATGTCATTTCCTGGAAGTGCTCGGCACGGATCCGTGCCTGGGGACACAGATTTGGCTTCCTTGTAGACATTAGCCGGGGCTGATCAAATGAAAAGCCTGTTCTTGGCTGGGACTGCCTGAGTATTTTTCTCCATTCGGAGCCCTCTACGCCTTGTCTTGATCTGGCACGTGTCTGCCTTTCTGTCAAGGGTCAGCAGTCTCACTAACGGGCCAGAAGTGTGTGTCTTGATTTTGTCCCTATTTTGGGCTATATGTGGAAAAAGCATAGCTGTTAGGCAATGAATGTCTCTCGTCTGATGTCTGACTTACTTCTTTGCCCTTCCTAAAAGGATTGCAAGGTCGAAGCCTGTTTTACTGCTTTCCTGAGGGTCAAGCTACTCCCCGGGACACCGGAAGAGGATGTGCGAACCTTCTCCTCCTGCGTGATTGCGGGCTGGAAGGACGATGTCAGTGGTGAGGACCTTGAGGACTCAGGTGATTTTTCCCGGGGTTTGAGATGTCTCGGGTCAATGAAGACACCTCAACTTGTCTCGAAGAGAGATGATGACATAAAAATCATGCACAATAGGATCACGCTGAGGTCCAGAGAGAAACTCCTTTTCCCCAACGTTAATGATCTCCTTTAGAGTGGATCCCCGTTTTGATCCCTTTTTCCATCACCAAGTGATCAGAAACTCCTCCCTGACTGATTTTTGTCATGCTGATTCCTTGGCTCTTTTCCTCTTTGTCTGTGATTTAGAAAGACCTGCTTTCAAGAGGTTGACCACCGGAAGAACTCAAGGTGAGTGAATGACGGCGGTTTTCCCTTGTCCCTGGGGATACCTAGACAAGTGAATATGGAGCCCAAGAGGCAGTCGGGTTTTGTGGAAAGGCTGAGACGTGTCCCCTGCCTTGAGCTTGACCTGACCGATTGACCAAGGGGTGGTGATATGCACGGGTGGATAGTTAGGAAGCACAGGAACCTAGAAGAATTTCCACTTGAGTAATTTTTGATAGTCCGGTTCCCAGTCGGGTATGTCTACGGAATTTTGAGAATATTTTCAACTCTCAACTATTTACGCGATGGGAGTGTCTAGCAGCTCTACTGGAGAAACCAGAGAGACTTGCCCTAGTTGAAAGCCTGTGTCAGTGGCGACTGGACTCTTAGGATCTCCAGGGCCTCTTTCCCAGACATCTTGGTATTGGGTGAAGAACTGAGTAGCCTGACACCTCGTTGTAGCATTCAAGAAAAGGCAGCAGCACCAATATTTGAGTCAGAAAGCTAATGTCAGGTTCAATACCATTCGGTAAGTGGGTCGCGAGCGTCACGACTAGTTTCAGGTTCATGCCACAGGAGGTCAGGATCTGCTGAGAGTCTAATCAGGAAATGCAGGCATAACTGCTGCCTTCCACATGTGGAAAGATCATTTTCTTGACAGATCTTTGGAATCTTGTAGAGATTCCATAGAACTCCTTTTCCGTGTGCCCCACGGGATCCTCTGATGCTTGATATACAGGAGGAGATGTGTTCCCTCTCTGGGGATTATTGGGGCCTGAGGTAGATTCGATTGCGTCTCTCCATGGCTCAGGGGTGAAATGAAAGCGTTGAAGGACTGTGGCAATTTTAACAAGTGTTGGCAGAATTCTTGGAAAGCTATTCTTTTCCAAATGTCCTCCAGCTGATTTGAAGGTCCCCCGGTACTGGGGACTCTTGGGTGCCATTTCCCGGGAGTCCGCACACGCTGGACAGTGCCCGTGGACGCATATTTGGCTGCCTTCAACACCTCAGTCAGGCTTAATCATTTGCAAAGTCTCCTTTTGCCTGGGTCCTCCTGAAAATTTGTGCTACATCCAGAGACCTCTATGCCTTGTTCTGAATACTGCATGATTCTCTCCTTCTGTCATGGGTCAGCAGACTCCCCAGTGGGTTGCAAATGGCTGTCTTGATTTTGTCCATGTGTTCGCCAATGTCTGGCTGAAAGCATAGCCTTAGGGAAATGAGTTTCTCTCCTGGGATCTCTGTCTTACTGATTTCCCCTTTTCAAAGGGTTAGTGAGGTCGATGTCTCTTGTCCCGCTTTCATGGGGGTCAAGCCAACTGCCCGGGAAACGGGAAGACGAATTGTGAACCCTCTCATCGACTGTCCTTCCTGCGTGGAAGGAAGACATTTGTGGTAAGCATCTTCAGGTCTCAGGGGATTTTTCCTGGGGAGTGATATGGCTGGGGTCAATGATGACATAATCTGTCTCGAAGAGAGATGATGACCTAAAAATCATGCTCAGAGAGGTTATGCTGAGGCCCTGTGGGAAAGTCCTTTGGCCCCGCCTTACCGATCTTCTTTAGAGCGGACTCCCATTTTGATTTCTTTCACCTGCACCAAGTAATCCAAAAGACCTGGGTGGCCGATTTTGGTCAGGCTGATTCCTTGGCTCTTTTCCTCTTTTTGTGTCCTTTAGCAAAACCTGCCTCCGAGGAGTTCACCGTTGCGAGGACAAGAGGTGAGGGATTTCCCGTGATTTGCCCTGGCCCCATCTGACACTTAGGCAAGTGAGGATACACCGCAAAAGGCAGTAGGGTTTGCTGGCAAAGCTGAGGCATGTCCCCTGGTGTGTGCTTGACTTTGCCTGGTTGACTAAGTGGCGGTGATGTGCGTGGGTGGATACTTAGGAATCAGAGAATCCTGAAAAATGTGCGCTGGGGTCATCTTCGATAGCCTGGGTCCAAGTCCGATACGGCCTACTGAAATGGGAGAAACGGCCAACTAGAAAAATGGGTTTTCCTGAGATATTTATGAGATGTGAATGGCTCAGAGCTCTACAGGAGACCGGTCAACTTGCTGTAATTGAAAGCGTGTGTCAGTTGCGGTTGGACTCGTAGGATTTGCAGGGCGCTTTTCCCATGAATCTTGAAATTGGATGAGCGACTCAGTAGTCTGATAGCTGGCTCCAGCTTTCAAGTAAAGGTAGCTGCACAGATAACTGCATAGAAAATCTAAAGTCAGGGTCGATGCCAGGTGTGAAGGGGACACGAGGGTCAGGAGCACTTTCAGGTTGATGCCACAGGAGGTCATGTTTCCCTGGAGCTCTAGACAGTGAAAGCAGGCGTAAGTGCTGCCTTGCACATGTGCAAAGATCACTGTTCCTACAGAGTTCGTTGGAATCCTGTAGAGGTTCCATAAGACTCCTGCTCTCTTTGGGCCAAGGAATCCTCTGATGGTTGATAAACAGGAGGAGATGTGTTCCCTGTGTTGCCATTCTTGGGGAATGAGGTGGCCTGGAGTGTGTCTCTCCATGGCACAAGGTTGAAATCAAACTCTGGAAATGCCTAGTGGAATTTCGGGCCAAATTCTTGGTGAAAGCACTCTTCCGAGTGTCCCACAGCTCCTTTGAAGATCCCCAGTTTTGGGAACCCGTGGATGTCATTTCCTGGAAGTGCTCGGCACGGATCCGTGCGTGGGGACACAGATTTGGCTTCCTTGTAGACATTAGCCGGGGCTGATCAAATGAAAAGCCTGTTCTTGGCTGGGACTGCCTGAGTATTTTTCTCCATTCGGAGCCCTCTACGCCTTGTCTTGATCTGGCACGTGTCTGCCTTTCTGTCAAGGGTCAGCAGTCTCACTAACGGGCCAGAAGTGTGTGTCTTGATTTTGTCCCTATTTTGGGCTATATGTGGAAAAAGCATAGCTGTTAGGCAATGAATGTCTCTCGTCTGATGTCTGACTTACTTCTTTGCCCTTCCTAAAAGGATTGCAAGGTCGAAGCCTGTTTTACTGCTTTCCTGAGGGTCAAGCTACTCCCCGGGACACCGGAAGAGGATGTGCGAACCTTCTCCTCCTGCGTGATTGCGGGCTGGAAGGACGATGTCAGTGGTGAGGACCTTGAGGACTCAGGTGATTTTTCCCGGGGTTTGAGATGTCTCGGGTCAATGAAGACACCTCAACTTGTCTCGAAGAGAGATGATGACATAAAAATCATGCACAATAGGATCACGCTGAGGTCCAGAGAGAAACTCCTTTTCCCCAACGTTAATGATCTCCTTTAGAGTGGATCCCCGTTTTGATCCCTTTTTCCATCACCAAGTGATCAGAAACTCCTCCCTGACCGATTTTTGTCATGCTGATTCCTTGGCTCTTTTCCTCTTTGTCTGTGATTTAGAAAGACCTGCTTTCAAGAGGTTCACCACCGGAAGAACTCAAAGTGAGTGAATGACGGCGGTTTTCCCTTGTCCCTGGGGATACCTAGACAAGTGAATATGGAGCCCAAGAGGCAGTCGGGTTTTGTGGAAAGGCTGAGACGTGTCCCCTGCCTTGAGCTTGACCTGACCGATTGACCAAGGGGCGGTGATATGCACGGGTGGATAGTTAGGAAGCACAGGAACCTAGAAGAATTTCCACTTGAGTAATTTTTGATAGTCCGGTTCCCAGTCGGGTATGTCTACGGAATTTTGAGAATATTTTCAACTCTCAACTATTTACGCGATGGGAGTGTCTAGCAGCTCTACTGGAGAAACCAGAGAGACTTGCCCTAGTTGAAAGCCTGTGTCAGTGGCGACTGGACTCTTAGGATCTCCAGGGCCTCTTTCCCAGACATCTTGGTATTGGGTGAAGAACTGAGTAGCCTGACACCTCGTTGTAGCATTCAAGAAAAGGCAGCAGCACCAATATTTGAGTCAGAAAGCTAATGTCAGGTTCAATACCATTCGGTAAGTGGGTCGCGAGCGTCACGACTAGTTTCAGGTTCATGCCACAGGAGGTCAGGATCTGCTGAGAGTCTAATCAGGAAATGCAGGCATAACTGCTGCCTTCCACATGTGGAAAGATCATTTTCTTGACAGATCTTTGGAATCTTGTAGAGATTCCATAGAACTCCTTTTCCGTGTGCCCCACGGGATCCTCTGATGCTTGATATACAGGAGGAGATGTGTTCCCTCTCTGGGGATTATTGGGGCCTGAGGTAGATTCGATTGCGTCTCTCCATGGCTCAGTGGTGAAATGAAAGCGTTGAAGGACTGTGGCAATTTTAACAAGTGTTGGCAGAATTCTTGGAAAGCTATTCTTTTCCAAATGTCCTCCAGCTGATTTGAAGGTCCCCCGGTACTGGGGACTCTTGGGTGCCATTTCCCGGGAGTCCGCACACGCTGGACAGTGCCCGTGGACGCATACTTGGCTGCCTTCAACACCTCAGTCAGGCTTAATCAATTGCAAAGTCTCCTTTTGCCTGGGTCCTCCTGAAAATTTGTGCTACATCCAGAGACCTCTATGCCTTGTTCTGAATACTACATGATTCTCTCCTTCTGTCATGGGTCAGCAGACTCCCCAGTGGGTTGCAAATGGCTGTCTTGATTTTGTCCATGTGTTCGCGAATGTCTGGCTGAAAGCATAGCCTTAGGGAAATGAGTTTCTCTTCTGGGATCTCTGTCTTACTGATTTCCCCTTTTCAAAGGGTTAGTGAGGTCGATGTCTCTTGTCCCGCTTTCATGGGGGTCAAGCCAACTGCCCGGGAAACGGGAAGACGATGTGTGAACCCTCTCATCCACTGTCCTTCCTGCGTGGAAGGAAGACATTTGTGGTAAGCATCTTCAGGTCTCAGGGGATTTTTCCTGGGGAGTGATATGGCTGGGGTCAATGATGACATAATCTGTCTGGAAGAGAGATGATGACCTAAAAATCATGCTCAGAGAGGTTATGCTGAGGCCCTGTGGGAAAGTCCTTTGGCCCCGCCTTACCGATCTTCTTTAGAGCGGACTCCCATTTTGATTTCTTTCACCTGCACCAAGTAATCCAAAAGACCTGGGTGGCCGATTTTGGTCAGGCTGATTCCTTGGCTCTTTTCCTCTTTTTGTGTCCTTTAGCAAAACCTGCCTCCGAGGAGTTCACCGTTGCGAGGACAAGAGGTGAGGGATTTCCCGTGATTTGCCCTGGCCCCATCTGACACTTAGGCAGTAGGGTTTGCTGGCAAAGCTGAGGCATGTCCCCTGGTGTGTGCTTGACTTTGCCTGGTTGACTAAGTGGCGGTGATGTGCGTGGGTGGATACTTAGGAATCAGAGAATCCTGAAAAATGTGCGCTGGGGTCATCTTCGATAGCCTGGGTCCAAGTCCGATACGGCCTACTGAAATGGGAGAAACGGCCAACTAGAAAAATGGGTTTTCCTGAGATATTTATGAGATGTGAATGGCTCAGAGCTCTACAGGAGACCGGTCAACTTGCTGTAATTGAAAGCGTGTGTCAGTTGCGGTTGGACTCGTAGGATTTGCAGGGCGCTTTTCCCATGAATCTTGAAATTGGATGAGCGACTCAGTAGTCTGATAGCTGGCTCCAGCTTTCAAGTAAAGGTAGCTGCACAGATAACTGCATAGAAAATCTAAAGTCAGGGTCGATGCCAGGTGTGAAGGGGACACGAGGGTCAGGAGCACTTTCAGGTTGATGCCACAGGAGGTCATGTTTCCCTGGAGCTCTAGACAGTGAAAGCAGGCGTAAGTGCTGCCTTGCACATGTGCAAAGATCACTGTTCCTACAGAGTTCGTTGGAATCCTGTAGAGGTTCCATAAGACTCCTGCTCTCTTTGGGCCAAGGAATCCTCTGATGGTTGATAAACAGGAGGAGATGTGTTCCCTGTGTTGCCATTCTTGGGGAATGAGGTGGCCTGGAGTGTGTCTCTCCATGGCACAAGGTTGAAATCAAACTCTGGAAATGCCTAGTGGAATTTCGGGCCAAATTCTTGGTGAAAGCACTCTTCCGAGTGTCCCACAGCTCCTTTGAAGATCCCCAGTTTTGGGAACCCGTGGATGTCATTTCCTGGAAGTGCTCGGCACGGATCCGTGCGTGGGGACACAGATTTGGCTTCCTTGTAGACATTAGCCGGGGCTGATCAAATGAAAAGCCTGTTCTTGGCTGGGACTGCCTGAGTATTTTTCTCCATTCGGAGCCCTCTACGCCTTGTCTTGATCTGGCACGTGTCTGCCTTTCTGTCAAGGGTCAGCAGTCTCACTAACGGGCCAGAAGTGTGTGTCTTGATTTTGTCCCTATTTTGGGCTATATGTGGAAAAAGCATAGCTGTTAGGCAATGAATGTCTCTCGTCTGATGTCTGACTTACTTCTTTGCCCTTCCTAAAAGGATTGCAAGGTCGAAGCCTGTTTTACTGCTTTCCTGAGGGTCAAGCTACTCCCCGGGACACCGGAAGAGGATGTGCGAACCTTCTCCTCCTGCGTGATTGCGGGCTGGAAGGACGATGTCAGTGGTGAGGACCTTGAGGACTCAGGTGATTTTTCCCGGGGTTTGAGATGTCTCGGGTCAATGAAGACACCTCAACTTGTCTCGAAGAGAGATGATGACATAAAAATCATGCACAATAGGATCACGCTGAGGTCCAGAGAGAAACTCCTTTTCCCCAACGTTAATGATCTCCTTTAGAGTGGACCCCCGTTTTGATCCCTTTTTCCATCACCAAGTGATCAGAAACTCCTCCGTGACCGATTTTTGTCATGCTGATTCCTTGGCTCTTTTCCTCTTTGTCTGTGATTTAGAAAGACCTGCTTTCAAGAGGTTCACCACCGGAAGAACTCAAAGTGAGTGAATGACGGCGGTTTTCCCTTGTCCCTGGGGATACCTAGACAAGTGAATATGGAGCCCAAGAGGCAGTCGGGTTTTGTGAAAAGGCTGAGACGTGTCCCCTGCCTTGAGCTTGACCTGACCGATTGACCAAGGGGTGGTGATATGCACGGGTGGATAGTTAGGAAGCACAGGAACCTAGAAGAATTTCCACTTGAGTAATTTTTGATAGTCCGGTTCCCAGTCGGGTATGTCTACGGAATTTTGAGAATATTTTCAACTCTCAACTATTTACGCGATGGGAGTGTCTAGCAGCTCTACTGGAGAAACCAGAGAGACTTGCCCTAGTTGAAAGCCTGTGTCAGTGGCGACTGGACTCTTAGGATCTCCAGGGCCTCTTTCCCAGACATCTTGGTATTGGGTGAAGAACTGAGTAGCCTGACACCTCGTTGTAGCATTCAAGAAAAGGCAGCAGCACCAATATTTGAGTCAGAAAGCTAATGTCAGGTTCAATACCATTCGGTAAGTGGGTCGCGAGCGTCACGACTAGTTTCAGGTTCATGCCACAGGAGGTCAGGATCTGCTGAGAGTCTAATCAGGAAATGCAGGCATAACTGCTGCCTTCCACATGTGGAAAGATCATTTTCTTGACAGATCTTTGGAATCTTGTAGAGATTCCATAGAACTCCTTTTCCGTGTGCCCCACGGGATCCTCTGATGCTTGATATACAGGAGGAGATGTGTTCCCTCTCTGGGGATTATTGGGGCCTGAGGTAGATTCGATTGCGTCTCTCCATGGCTCAGTGGTGAAATGAAAGCGTTGAAGGACTGTGGCAATTTTAACAAGTGTTGGCAGAATTCTTGGAAAGCTATTCTTTTCCAAATGTCCTCCAGCTGATTTGAAGGTCCCCCGGTACTGGGGACTCTTGGGTGCCATTTCCCGGGAGTCCGCACACGCTGGACAGTGCCCGTGGACGCATATTTGGCTGCCTTCAACACCTCAGTCAGGCTTAATCAATTGCAAAGTCTCCTTTTGCCTGGGTCCTCCTGAAAATTTGTGCTACATCCAGAGACCTCTATGCCTTGTTCTGAATACTACATGATTCTCTCCTTCTGTCATGGGTCAGCAGACTCCCCAGTGGGTTGCAAATGGCTGTCTTGATTTTGTCCATGTGTTCGCGAATGTCTGGCTGAAAGCATAGCCTTAGGGAAATGAGTTTCTCTTCTGGGATCTCTGTCTTACTGATTTCCCCTTTTCAAAGGGTTAGTGAGGTCGATGTCTCTTGTCCCACTTTCATGGGGGTCAAGCCAACTGCCCGGGAAACGGGAAGACGATGTGTGAACCCTCTCATCCACTGTCCTTCCTGCGTGGAAGGAAGACATTTGTGGTAAGCATCTTCAGGTCTCAGGGGATTTTTCCTGGGGAGTGATATGGCTGGGGTCAATGATGACATAATCTGTCTCGAAGAGAGATGATGACCTAAAAATCATGCTCAGAGAGGTTATGCTGAGGCCCTGTGGGAAAGTCCTTTGGCCCCGCCTTACCGATCTTCTTTAGAGCGGACTCCCATTTTGATTTCTTTCACCTGCACCAAGTAATCCAAAAGACCTGGGTGGCCGATTTTGGTCAGGCTGATTCCTTGGCTCTTTTCCTCTTTTTGTGTCCTTTAGCAAAACCTGCCTCCGAGGAGTTCACCGTTGCGAGGACAAGAGGTGAGGGATTTCCCGTGATTTGCCCTGGCCCCATCTGACACTTAGGCAAGTGAGGATACACCGCAAAAGGCAGTAGGGTTTGCTGGCAAAGCTGAGGCATGTCCCCTGGTGTGTGCTTGACTTTGCCTGGTTGACTAAGTGGCGGTGATGTGCGTGGGTGGATACTTAGGAATCAGAGAATCCTGAAAAATGTGTGCTGGGGTCATCTTCGATAGCCTGGGTCCAAGTCCGATACGGCCTACTGAAATGGGAGAAGCGGCCAACTAGAAAAATGTATTTTCCTGAGATATTTATGAGATGTGAATGGCTCAGAGCTCTACAGGAGACCGGTCAACTTGCTGTAATTGAAAGCGTGTGTCAGTTGCGGTTGGACTCGTAGGATTTGCAGGGCGCTTTTCCCATGAATCTTGAAATTGGATGAGCGACTCAGTAGTCTGATAGCTGGCTCCAGCTTTCAAGTAAAGGTAGCTGCACAGATAACTGCGTAGAAAATCTAAAGTCAGGGTCGATGCCAGGTGTGAAGGGGACACGAGGGTCAGGAGCACTTTCAGGTTGATGCCACAGGAGGTCATGTTTCCCTGGAGCTCTAGACAGTGAAAGCAGGCCTAAGTGCTGCCCTGCACATGTGCAAAGATCACTGTTCCTACAGAGTTCGTTGGAATCCTGTAGAGGTTCCATAAGACTCCTGCTCTCTTTGTGCCAAGGAATCCTCTGATGGTTGATAAACAGGAGGAGATGTGTTCCCTGTGTTGCCATTCTTGGGGAATGAGGTGGCCTGGAGTGTGTCTCTCCATGGCACAAGGTTGAAATCAAACTCTGGAAATGCCTAGTGGAATTTCGGGCCAAATTCTTGGTGAAAGCACTCTTCCGAGTGTCCCACAGCTCCTTTGAAGATCCCCAGTTTTGGGAACCCGTGGATGTCATTTCCTGGAAGTGCTCGGCACGGATCCGTGCCTGGGGACACAGATTTGGCTTCCTTGTAGACATTAGCCAGGGCTGATCAAATGAAAAGCCTGTTCTTGGCTGGGACTGCCTGAGTATTTTTCTCCATTCGGAGCCCTCTACGCCTTGTCTTGATCTGGCACGTGTCTGCCTTTCTGTCAAGGGTCAGCAGTCTCACTAACGGGCCAGAAGTGTGTGTCTTGATTTTGTCCCTATTTTGGGCTATATGTGGAAAAAGCATAGCTGTTAGGCAATGAATGTCTCTCGTCTGATGTCTGACTTACCTCTTTGCCCTTCCTAAAAGGATTGCAAGGTCGAAGCCTGTTTTACTGCTTTCCTGAGGGTCAAGCTACTCCCCGGGACACCGGAAGAGGATGTGCGAACCTTCTCCTCCTGCGTGATTGCGGGCTGGAAGGACGATGTCAGTGGTGAGGACCTTGAGGACTCAGGTGATTTTTCCCGGGGTTTGAGATGTCTCGGGTCAATGAAGACACCTCAACTTGTCTCGAAGAGAGATGATGACATAAAAATCATGCACAATAGGATCACGCTGAGGCCCAGAGAGAAACTCCTTTTCCCCAACGTTAATGATCTCCTTTAGAGTGGACCCCCGTTTTGATCCCTTTTTCCATGACCAAGTGATCAGAAACTCCTCCCTGACCGATTTTTGTCATGCTGATTCCTTGGCTCTTTTCCTCTTTGTCTGTGATTTAGAAAGACCTGCTTTCAAGAGGTTGACCACCGGAAGAACTCAAGGTGAGTGAATGACGGCGGTTTTCCCTTGTCCCTGGGGATACCTAGACAAGTGAATATGGAGCCCAAGAGGCAGTCGGGTTTTGTGGAAAGGCTGAGACGTGTCCCCTGCCTTGAGCTTGACCTGACCGATTGACCAAGGGGCGGTGATATGCACGGGTGGATAGTTAGGAAGCACAGGAACCTAGAAGAATTTCCACTTGAGTAATTTTTGATAGTCCGGTTCCCAGTCGGGTATGTCTACGGAATTTTGAGAATATTTTCAACTCTCAACTATTTACGCGATGGGAGTGTCTAGCAGCTCTACTGGAGAAACCAGAGAGACTTGCCCTAGTTGAAAGCCTGTGTCAGTGGCGACTGGACTCTTAGGATCTCCAGGGCCTCTTTCCCAGACATCCTGGTATTGGGTGAAGAACTGAGTAGCCTGACACCTCGTTGTAGCATTCAAGAAAAGGCAGCAGCACCAATATTTGAGTCAGAAAGCTAATGTCAGGTTCAATACCATTCGGTAAGTGGGTCGCGAGCGTCACGACTAGTTTCAGGTTCATGCCACAGGAGGTCAGGATCTGCTGAGAGTCTAATCAGGAAATGCAGGCATAACTGCTGCCTTCCACATGTGGAAAGATCATTTTCTTGACAGATCTTTGGAATCTTGTAGAGATTCCATAGAACTCCTTTTCCGTGTGCCCCACGGGATCCTCTGATGCTTGATATACAGGAGGAGATGTGTTCCCTCTCTGGGGATTATTGGGGCCTGAGGTAGATTCGATTGCGTCTCTCCATGGCTCAGTGGTGAAATGAAAGCGTTGAAGGACTGTGGCAATTTTAACAAGTGTTGGCAGAATTCTTGGAAAGCTATTCTTTTCCAAATGTCCTCCAGCTGATTTGAAGGCCCCCCGGTACTGGGGACTCTTGGGTGCCATTTCCCGGGAGTCCGCACACGCTGGACATTCCCCGTGGACGCATATTTGGCTGCCTTCAACACCTCAGTCAGGCTTAATCAATTGCAAAGTCTCCTTTTGCCTGGTCCTCCTGAAAATTTGTGCTACATCCAGAGACCTCTATGCCTTGTTCTGAATACTGCATGATTCTCTCCTTCTGTCATGGGTCAGCAGACTCCCCAGTGGGTTGCAAATGGCTGTCTTGATTTTGTCCATGTGTTCGCGAATGTCTGGCTGAAAGCATAGCCTTAGGGAAATGAGTTTCTCTCCTGGGATCTCTGTCTTACTGATTTCCCCTTTTCAAAGGGTTAGTGAGGTCGATGTCTCTTGTCCCGCTTTCATGGGGGTCAAGCCAACTGCCCGGGAAACGGGAAGACGATGTGTGAACCCTCTCATCCACTGTCCTTCCTGCGTGGAAGGAAGACATTTGTGGTAAGCATCTTCAGGTCTCAGGGGATTTTTCCTGGGGAGTGATATGGCTGGGGTCAATGATGACATAATCTGTCTGGAAGAGAGATGATGACCTAAAAATCATGCTCAGAGAGGTTATGCTGAGGCCCTGTGGGAAAGTCCTTTGGCCCCGCCTTACCGATCTTCTTTAGAGCGGACTCCCATTTTGATTTCTTTCACCTGCACCAAGTAATCCAAAAGACCTGGGTGGCCGATTTTGGTCAGGCTGATTCCTTGGCTCTTTTCCTCTTTTTGTGTCCTTTAGCAAAACCTGCCTCCGAGGAGTTCACCGTTGCGAGGACAAGAGGTGAGGGATTTCCCGTGATTTGCCCTGGCCCCATCTGACACTTAGGCAAGTGAGGATACACCGCAAAAGGCAGTAGGGTTTGCTGGCAAAGCTGAGGCATGTCCCCTGGTGTGTGCTTGACTTTGCCTGGTTGACTAAGTGGCGGTGATGTGCGTGGGTGGATACTTAGGAATCAGAGAATCCTGAAAAATGTGCGCTGGGGTCATCTTCGATAGCCTGGGTCCAAGTCCGATACGGCCTACTGAAATGGGAGAAGCGGCCAACTAGAAAAATGGGTTTTCCTGAGATATTTATGAGATGTGAATGGCTCAGAGCTCTACAGGAGACCGGTCAACTTGCTGTAATTGAAAGCGTGTGTCAGTTGCGGTTGGACTCGTAGGATTTGCAGGGCGCTTTTCCCATGAATCTTGAAATTGGATGAGCGACTCAGTAGTCTGATAGCTGGCTCCAGCTTTCAAGTAAAGGTAGCTGCACAGATAACTGCGTAGAAAATCTAAAGTCAGGGTCGATGCCAGGTGTGAAGGGGACACGAGGGTCAGGAGCACTTTCAGGTTGATGCCACAGGAGGTCATGTTTCCCTGGAGCTCTAGACAGTGAAAGCAGGCCTAAGTGCTGCCCTGCACATGTGCAAAGATCACTGTTCCTACAGAGTTCGTTGGAATCCTGTAGAGGTTCCATAAGACTCCTGCTCTCTTTGTGCCAAGGAATCCTCTGATGGTTGATAAACAGGAGGAGATGTGTTCCCTGTGTTGCCATTCTTGGGGAATGAGGTGGCCTGGAGTGTGTCTCTCCATGGCACAAGGTTGAAATCAAACTCTGGAAATGCCTAGTGGAATTTCGGGCCAAATTCTTGGTGAAAGCACTCTTCCGAGTGTCCCACAGCTCCTTTGAAGATCCCCAGCTTTGGGAACCCGTGGATGTCATTTCCTGGAAGTGCTCGGCACGGATCCGTGCCTGGGGACACAGATTTGGCTTCCTTGTAGACATTAGCCGGGGCTGATCAAATGAAAAGCCTGTTCTTGGCTGGGACTGCCTGAGTATTTTTCTCCATTCGGAGCCCTCTACGCCTTGTCTTGATCTGGCACGTGTCTGCCTTTCTGTCAAGGGTCAGCAGTCTCACTAACGGGCCAGAAGTGTGTGTCTTGATTTTGTCCCTATTTTGGGCTATATGTGGAAAAAGCATAGCTGTTAGGCAATGAATGTCTCTCGTCTGATGTCTGACTTACCTCTTTGCCCTTCCTAAAAGGATTGCAAGGTCGAAGCCTGTTTTACTGCTTTCCTGAGGGTCAAGCTACTCCCCGGGACACCGGAAGAGGATGTGCGAACCTTCTCCTCCTGCGTGATTGCGGGCTGGAAGGACGATGTCAGTGGTGAGGACCTTGAGGACTCAGGTGATTTTTCCCGGGGTTTGAGATGTCTCGGGTCAATGAAGACACCTCAACTTGTCTCGAAGAGAGATGATGACATAAAAATCATGCACAATAGGATCACGCTGAGGCCCAGAGAGAAACTCCTTTTCCCCAACGTTAATGATCTCCTTTAGAGTGGACCCCCGTTTTGATCCCTTTTTCCATCACCAAGTCATCAGAAACTCCTCCCTGACCGATTTTTGTCATGCTGATTCCTTGGCTCTTTTCCTCTTTGTCTGTGATTTAGAAAGACCTGCTTTCAAGAGGTTGACCACCGGAAGAACTCAAGGTGAGTGAATGACGGCGGTTTTCCCTTGTCCCTGGGGATACCTAGACAAGTGAATATGGAGCCCAAGAGGCAGTCGGGTTTTGTGGAAAGGCTGAGACGTGTCCCCTGCCTTGAGCTTGACCTGACCGATTGACCAAGTGGCGGTGATATGCACGGGTGGATAGTTAGGAAGCACAGGAACCTAGAAGAATTTCCACTTGAGTAATTTTTGTTAGTCCGGTTCCCAGTCGGGTATGTCTACGGAATTTTGAGAATATTTTCAACTCTCAACTATTTACGCGATGGGAGTGTCTAGCAGCTCTACTGGAGAAACCAGAGAGACTTGCCCTAGTTGAAAGCCTGTGTCAGTGGCGACTGGACTCTTAGGATCTCCAGGGCCTCTTTCCCAGACATCTTGGTATTGGGTGAAGAACTGAGTAGCCTGACACCTCGTTGTAGCATTCAAGAAAAGGCAGCAGCACCAATATTTGAGTCAGAAAGCTAATGTCAGGTTCAATACCATTCGGTAAGTGGGTCGCGAGCGTCACGACTAGTTTCAGGTTCATGCCACAGGAGGTCAGGATCTGCTGAGAGTCTAATCAGGAAATGCAGGCATAACTGCTGCCTTCCACATGTGGAAAGATCATTTTCTTGACAGATCTTTGGAATCTTGTAGAGATTCCATAGAACTCCTTTTCCGTGTGCCCCACGGGATCCTCTGATGCTTGATATACAGGAGGAGATGTGTTCCCTCTCTGGGGATTATTGGGGCCTGAGGTAGATTCGATTGCGTCTCTCCATGGCTCAGTGGTGAAATGAAAGCGTTGAAGGACTGTGGCAATTTTAACAAGTGTTGGCAGAATTCTTGGAAAGCTATTCTTTTCCAAATGTCCTCCAGCTGATTTGAAGGCCCCCCGGTACTGGGGACTCTTGGGTGCCATTTCCCGGGAGTCCGCACACGCTGGACAGTGCCCGTGGACGCATATTTGGCTGCCTTCAACACCTCATTCAGGCTTAATCAATTGCAAAGTCTCCTTTTGCCTGGGTCCTCCTGAAAATTTGTGCTACATCCAGAGACCTCTATGCCTTGTTCTGAATACTGCATGATTCTCTCCTTCTGTCATGGGTCAGCAGACTCCCCAGTGGGTTGCAAATGGCTGTCTTGATTTTGTCCATGTGTTCGCGAATGTCTGGCTGAAAGCATAGCCTTAGGGAAATGAGTTTCTCTCCTGGGATCCCTGTCTTACTGATTTCCCCTTTTCAAAGGGTTAGTGAGGTCGATGTCTCTTGTCCCGCTTTCATGGGGGTCAAGCCAACTGCCCGGGAAAGGGGAAGACGATGTGTGAACCCTCTCATCCACTGTCCTTCCTGCGTGGAAGGAAGACATTTGTGGTAAGCATCTTCAGGTCTCAGGGGATTTTTCCTGGGGAGTGATATGGCTGGGGTCAATGATGACATAATCTGTCTCGAAGAGAGATGATGACCTAAAAATCATGCTCAGAGAGGTTATGCTGAGGCCCTGTGGGAAAGTCCTTTGGCCCCGCCTTACCGATCTTCTTTAGAGCGGACTCCCATTTTGATTTCTTTCACCTGCACCAAGTAATCCAAAAGACCTGGGTGGCCGATTTTGGTCAGGCTGATTCCTTGGCTCTTTTCCTCTTTTTGTGTCCTTTAGCAAAACCTGCCTCCGAGGAGTTCACCGTTGCGAGGACAAGAGGTGAGGGATTTCCCGTGATTTGCCCTGGCCCCATCTGACACTTAGGCAAGTGAGGATACACCGCAAAAGGCAATAGGGTTTGCTGGCAAAGCTGAGGTATGTCCCCTGGTGTGTGCTTGACTTTGCCTGGTTGACTAAGTGGCGGTGATGTGCGTGGGTGGATACTTAGGAATCAGAGAATCCTGAAAAATGTGCGCTGGGGTCATCTTCGATAGCCTGGGTCCAAGTCCGATACGGCCTACTGAAATGGGAGAAGCGGCCAACTAGAAAAATGTATTTTCCTGAGATATTTATGAGATGTGAATGGCTCAGAGCTCTACAGGAGACCGGTCAACTTGCTGTAATTGAAAGCGTGTGTCAGTTGCGGTTGGACTCGTAGGATTTCCAGGGCGCTTTTAACATGAATCTTGAACTTGGATGAGCGACTCAGTAGTCTGATAGCTGGCTCCAGCTTTCAAGTAAAGGTAGCTGCACAGATAACTGCGTAGAAAATCTAAAGTCAGGGTCGATGCCAGGTGTGAAGGGGACACGAGGGTCAGGAGCACTTTCAGGTTGATGCCACAGGAGGTCATGTTTCCCTGGAGCTCTAGACAGTGAAAGCAGGCCTAAGTGCTGCCCTGCACATGTGCAAAAATCACTGTTCCTACAGAGTTCGTTGGAATCCTGTAGAGGTTCCATAAGACTCCTGCTCTCTTTGTGCCAAGGAATCCTCTGATGGTTGATAAACAGGAGGAGATGTGTTCCCTGTGTTGCCATTCTTGGGGAATGAGGTGGCCTGGAGTGTGTCTCTCCATGGCACAAGGTTGAAATCAAACTCTGGAAATGCCTAGTGGAATTTCGGGCCAAATTCTTGGTGAAAGCACTCTTCCGAGTGTCCCACAGCTCCTTTGAAGATCCCCAGTTTTGGGAACCCGTGGATGTCATTTCCTGGAAGTGCTCAGCACGGATCCGTGCCTGGGGACACAGATTTGGCTTCCTTGTAGACATTAGCCGGGGCTGATCAAATGAAAAGCCTGTTCTTGGCTGGGACTGCCTGAGTATTTTTCTCCATTCGGAGCCCTCTACGCCTTGTCTTGATCTGGCACGTGTCTGCCTTTCTGTCAAGGGTCAGCAGTCTCACTAACGGGCCAGAAGTGTGTGTCTTGATTTTGTCCCTATTTTGGGCTATATGTGGAAAAAGCATAGCTGTTAGGCAATGAATGTCTCTCGTCTGATGTCTGACTTACCTCTTTGCCCTTCCTAAAAGGATTGCAAGGTCGAAGCCTGTTTTACTGCTTTCCTGAGGGTCAAGCTACTCCCCGGGACACCGGAAGAGGATGTGCGAACCTTCTCCTCCTGCGTGATTGCGGGCTGGAAGGACGATGTCAGTGGTGAGGACCTTGAGGACTCAGGTGATTTTTCCCGGGGTTTGAGATGTCTCGGGTCAATGAAGACACCTCAACTTGTCTCGAAGAGAGATGATGACATAAAAATCATGCACAATAGGATCACGCTGAGGCCCAGAGAGAAACTCCTTTTCCCCAACGTTAATGATCTCCTTTAGAGTGGACCCCCGTTTTGATCCCTTTTTCCATCACCAAGTCATCAGAAACTCCTCCCTGACCGATTTTTGTCATGCTGATTCCTTGGCTCTTTTCCTCTTTGTCTGTGATTTAGAAAGACCTGCTTTCAAGAGGTTGACCACCGGAAGAACTCAAGGTGAGTGAATGACGGCGGTTTTCCCTTGTCCCTGGGGATACCTAGACAAGTGAATATGGAGCCCAAGAGGCAGTCGGGTTTTGTGGAAAGGCTGAGACGTGTCCCCTGCCTTGAGCTTGACCTGACCGATTGACCAAGGGGCGGTGATATGCACGGGTGGATAGTTAGGAAGCACAGGAACCTAGAAGAATTTCCACTTGAGTAATTTTTGTTAGTCCGGTTCCCAGTCGGGTATGTCTACGGAATTTTGAGAATATTTTCAACTCTCAACTATTTACGCGATGGGAGTGTCTAGCAGCTCTACTGGAGAAACCAGAGAGACTTGCCCTAGTTGAAAGCCTGTGTCAGTGGCGACTGGACTCTTAGGATCTCCAGGGCCTCTTTCCCAGACATCTTGGTATTGGGTGAAGAACTGAGTAGCCTGACACCTCTTTGTAGCATTCAAGAAAAGGCAGCAGCACCAATATTTGAGTCAGAAAGCTAATGTCAGGTTCAATACCATTCGGTAAGTGGGTCGCGAGCGTCACGACTAGTTTCAGGTTCATGCCACAGGAGGTCAGGATCTGCTGAGAGTCTAATCAGGAAATGCAGGCATAACTGCTGCCTTCCACATGTGGAAAGATCATTTTCTTGACAGATCTTTGGAATCTTGTAGAGATTCCATAGAACTCCTTTTCCGTGTGCCCCACGGGATCCTCTGATGCTTGATATACAGGAGGAGATGTGTTCCCTCTCTGGGGATTATTGGGGCCTGAGGTAGATTCGATTGCGTCTCTCCATGGCTCAGTGGTGAAATGAAAGCGTTGAAGGACTGTGGCAATTTTAACAAGTGTTGGCAGAATTCTTGGAAAGCTATTCTTTTCCAAATGTCCTCCAGCTGATTTGAAGGCCCCCCGGTACTGGGGACTCTTGGGTGCCATTTCCCGGGAGTCCGCACACGCTGGACAGTGCCCGTGGACGCATATTTGGCTGCCTTCAACACCTCATTCAGGCTTAATCAATTGCAAAGTCTCCTTTTGCCTGGGTCCTCCTGAAAATTTGTGCTACATCCAGAGACCTCTATGCCTTGTTCTGAATACTGCATGATTCTCTCCTTCTGTCATGGGTCAGCAGACTCCCCAGTGGGTTGCAAATGGCTGTCTTGATTTTGTCCATGTGTTCGCGAATGTCTGGCTGAAAGCATAGCCTTAGGGAAATGAGTTTCTCTCCTGGGATCTCTGTCTTACTGATTTCCCCTTTTCAAAGGGTTAGTGAGGTCGATGTCTCTTGTCCCGCTTTCATGGGGGTCAAGCCAACTGCCCGGGAAACGGGAAGACGATGTGTGAACCCTCTCATCCACTGTCCTTCCTGCGTGGAAGGAAGACATTTGTGGTAAGCATCTTCAGGTCTCAGGGGATTTTTCCTGGGGAGTGATATGGCTGGGGTCAATGATGACATAATCTGTCTCGAAGAGAGATGATGACCTAAAAATCATGCTCAGAGAGGTTATGCTGAGGCCCTGTGGGAAAGTCCTTTGGCCCCGCCTTACCGATCTTCTTTAGAGCGGACTCCCATTTTGATTTCTTTCACCTGCACCAAGTAATCCAAAAGACCTGGGTGGCCGATTTTGGTCAGGCTGATTCCTTGGCTCTTTTCCTCTTTTTGTGTCCTTTAGCAAAACCTGCCTCCGAGGAGTTCACCGTTGCGAGGACAAGAGGTGAGGGATTTCCCGTGATTTGCCCTGGCCCCATCTGACACTTAGGCAAGTGAGGATACACCGCAAAAGGCAGTAGGGTTTGCTGGCAAAGCTGAGGCATGTCCCCTGGTGTGTGCTTGACTTTGCCTGGTTGACTAAGTGGCGGTGATGTGCGTGGGTGGATACTTAGGAATCAGAGAATCCTGAAAAATGTGCGCTGGGGTCATCTTCGATAGCCTGGGTCCAAGTCCGATACGGCCTACTGAAATGGGAGAAGCGGCCAACTAGAAAAATGTATTTTCCTGAGATATTTATGAGATGTGAATGGCTCAGAGCTCTACAGGAGACCGGTCAACTTGCTGTAATTGAAAGCGTGTGTCAGTTGCGGTTGGACTCGTAGGATTTGCAGGGCGCTTTTCCCATGAATCTTGAAATTGGATGAGCGACTCAGTAGTCTGATAGCTGGCTCCAGCTTTCAAGTAAAGGTAGCTGCACAGATAACTGCGTAGAAAATCTAAAGTCAGGGTCGATGCCAGGTGTGAAGGGGACACGAGGGTCAGGAGCACTTTCAGGTTGATGCCACAGGAGGTCATGTTTCCCTGGAGCTCTAGACAGTGAAAGCAGGCGTAAGTGCTGCCCTGCACATGTGCAAAGATCACTGTTCCTACAGAGTTCGTTGGAATCCTGTAGAGGTTCCATAAGACTCCTGCTCTCTTTGTGCCAAGGAATCCTCTGATGGTTGATAAACAGGAGGAGATGTGTTCCCTGTGTTGCCATTCTTGGGGAATGAGGTGGCCTGGAGTGTGTCTCTCCATGGCACAAGGTTGAAATCAAACTCTGGAAATGCCTAGTGGAATTTCGGGCCAAATTCTTGGTGAAAGCACTCTTCCGAGTGTCCCACAGCTCCTTTGAAGATCCCCAGTTTTGGGAACCCGTGGATGTCATTTCCTGGAAGTGCTCGGCACGGATCCGTGCGTGGGGACACAGATTTGGCTTCCTTGTAGACATTAGCCGGGGCTGATCAAATGAAAAGCCTGTTCTTGGCTGGGACTGCCTGAGTATTTTTCTCCATTCGGAGCCCTCTACGCCTTGTCTTGATCTGGCACGTGTCTGCCTTTCTGTCAAGGGTCAGCAGTCTCACTAACGGGCCAGAAGTGTGTGTCTTGATTTTGTCCCTATTTTGGGCTATATGTGGAAAAAGCATAGCTGTTAGGCAATGAATGTCTCTCGTCTGATGTCTGACTTACCTCTTTGCCCTTCCTAAAAGGATTGCAAGGTCGAAGCCTGTTTTACTGCTTTCATGAGGGTCAAGCTACTCCCCGGGACACCGGAAGAGGATGTGCGAACCTTCTCCTCCTGCGTGATTGCGGGCTGGAAGGACGATGTCAGTGGTGAGGACCTTGAGGACTCAGGTGATTTTTCCCGGGGTTTGAGATGTCTCGGGTCAATGAAGACACCTCAACTTGTCTCGAAGAGAGATGATGACATAAAAATCATGCACAATAGGATCACGCTGAGGCCCAGAGAGAAACTCCTTTTCCCCAACGTTAATGATCTCCTTTAGAGTGGACCCCCGTTTTGATCCCTTTTTCCATCACCAAGTCATCAGAAACTCCTCCCTGACCGATTTTTGTCATGCTGATTCCTTGGCTCTTTTCCTCTTTGTCTGTGATTTAGAAAGACCTGCTTTCAAGAGGTTGACCACCGGAAGAACTCAAGGTGAGTGAATGACGGCGGTTTTCCCTTGTCCCTGGGGATACCTAGACAAGTGAATATGGAGCCCAAGAGGCAGTCGGGTTTTGTGGAAAGGCTGAGACGTGTCCCCTGCCTTGAGCTTGACCTGACCGATTGACCAAGGGGCGGTGATATGCACGGGTGGATAGTTAGGAAGCACAGGAACCTAGAAGAATTTCCACTTGAGTAATTTTTGTTAGTCCGGTTCCCAGTCGGGTATGTCTACGGAATTTTGAGAATATTTTCAACTCTCAACTATTTACGCGATGGGAGTGTCTAGCAGCTCTACTGGAGAAACCAGAGAGACTTGCCCTAGTTGAAAGCCTGTGTCAGTGGCGACTGGACTCTTAGGATCTCCAGGGCCTCTTTCCCAGACATCTTGGTATTGGGTGAAGAACTGAGTAGCCTGACACCTCTTTGTAGCATTCAAGAAAAGGCAGCAGCACCAATATTTGAGTCAGAAAGCTAATGTCAGGTTCAATACCATTCGGTAAGTGGGTCGCGAGCGTCACGACTAGTTTCAGGTTCATGCCACAGGAGGTCAGGATCTGCTGAGAGTCTAATCAGGAAATGCAGGCATAACTGCTGCCTTCCACATGTGGAAAGATCATTTTCTTGACAGATCTTTGGAATCTTGTAGAGATTCCATAGAACTCCTTTTCCGTGTGCCCCACGGGATCCTCTGATGCTTGATATACAGGAGGAGATGTGTTCCCTCTCTGGGGATTATTGGGGCCTGAGGTAGATTCGATTGCGTCTCTCCATGGCTCAGTGGTGAAATGAAAGCGTTGAAGGACTGTGGCAATTTTAACAAGTGTTGGCAGAATTCTTGGAAAGCTATTCTTTTCCAAATGTCCTCCAGCTGATTTGAAGGTCCCCCGGTACTGGGGACTCTTGGGTGCCATTTCCCGGGAGTCCGCACACGCTGGACAGTGCCCGTGGAAGCATATTTGGCTGCCTTCAACACCTCATTCAGGCTTAATCAATTGCAAAGTCTCCTTTTGCCTGGGTCCTCCTGAAAATTTGTGCTACATCCAGAGACCTCTATGCCTTGTTCTGAATACTGCATGATTCTCTCCTTCTGTCATGGGTCAGCAGACTCCCCAGTGGGTTGCAAATGGCTGTCTTGATTTTGTCCATGTGTTCGCGAATGTCTGGCTGAAAGCATAGCCTTAGGGAAATGAGTTTCTCTCCTGGGATCTCTGTCTTACTGATTTCCCCTTTTCAAAGGGTTAGTGAGGTCGATGTCTCTTGTCCCGCTTTCATGGGGGTCAAGCCAACTGCCCGGGAAACGGGAAGACGATGTGTGAACCCTCTCATCCACTGTCCTTCCTGCGTGGAAGGAAGACATTTGTGGTAAGCATCTTCAGGTCTCAGGGGATTTTTCCTGGGGAGTGATATGGCTGGGGTCAATGATGACATAATCTGTCTCGAAGAGAGATGATGACCTAAAAATCATGCTCAGAGAGGTTATGCTGAGGCCCTGTGGGAAAGTCCTTTGGCCCCGCCTTACCGATCTTCTTTAGAGCGGACTCCCATTTTGATTTCTTTCACCTGCACCAAGTAATCCAAAAGACCTGGGTGGCCGATTTTGGTCAGGCTGATTCCTTGGCTCTTTTCCTCTTTTTGTGTCCTTTAGCAAAACCTGCCTCCGAGGAGTTCACCGTTGCGAGGACAAGAGGTGAGGGATTTCCCGTGATTTGCCCTGGCCCCATCTGACACTTAGGCAAGTGAGGATACACCGCAAAAGGCAGTAGGGTTTGCTGGCAAAGCTGAGGCATGTCCCCTGGTGTGTGCTTGACTTTGCCTGGTTGACTAAGTGGCGGTGATGTGCGTGGGTGGATACTTAGGAATCAGAGAATCCTGAAAAATGTGCGCTGGGGTCATCTTCGATAGCCTGGGTCCAAGTCCGATACGGCCTACTGAAATGGGAGAAGCGGCCAACTAGAAAAATGTATTTTCCTGAGATATTTATGAGATGTGAATGGCTCAGAGCTCTACAGGAGACCGGTCAACTTGCTGTAATTGAAAGCGTGTGTCAGTTGCGGTTGGACTCGTAGGATTTGCAGGGCGCTTTTCCCATGAATCTTGAAATTGGATGAGCGACTCAGTAGTCTGATAGCTGGCTCCAGCTTTCAAGTAAAGGTAGCTGCACAGATAACTGCGTAGAAAATCTAAAGTCAGGGTCGATGCCAGGTGTGAAGGGGACACGAGGGTCAGGAGCACTTTCAGGTTGATGCCACAGGAGGTCATGTTTCCCTGGAGCTCTAGACAGTGAAAGCAGGCCTAAGTGCTGCCCTGCACATGTGCAAAGATCACTGTTCCTACAGAGTTCGTTGGAATCCTGTAGAGGTTCCATAAGACTCCTGCTCTCTTTGTGCCAAGGAATCCTCTGATGGTTGATAAACAGGAGGAGATGTGTTCCCTGTGTTGCCATTCTTGGGGAATGAGGTGGCCTGGAGTGTGTCTCTCCATGGCACAAGGTTGAAATCAAACTCTGTAAATGCCTAGTGGAATTTCGGGCCAAATTCTTGGTGAAAGCACTCTTCCGAGTGTCCCACAGCTCCTTTGAAGATCCCCAGTTTTGGGAACCCGTGGATGTCATTTCCTGGAAGTGCTTGGCACGGATCCGTGCCTGGGGACACAGATTTGGCTTCCTTGTAGACATTAGCCGGGGCTGATCAAATGAAAAGCCTGTTCTTGGCTGGGACTGCCTGAGTATTTTTCTCCATTCGGAGCCCTCTACGCCTTGTCTTGATCTGGCACGTGTCTGCCTTTCTGTCAAGGGTCAGCAGTCTCACTAACGGGCCAGAAGTGTGTGTCTTGATTTTGTCCCTATTTTGGGCTATATGTGGAAAAAGCATAGCTGTTAGGCAATGAATGTCTCTCGTCTGATGTCTGACTTACCTCTTTGCCCTTCCTAAAAGGATTGCAAGGTCGAAGCCTGTTTTACTGCTTTCATGAGGGTCAAGCTACTCCCCGGGACACCGGAAGAGGATGTGCGAACCTTCTCCTCCTGCGTGATTGCGGGCTGGAAGGACGATGTCAGTGGTGAGGACCTTGAGGACTCAGGTGATTTTTCCCGGGGTTTGAGATGTCTCGGGTCAATGAAGACACCTCAACTTGTCTCGAAGAGAGATGATGACATAAAAATCATGCACAATAGGATCACGCTGAGGCCCAGAGAGAAACTCCTTTTCCCCAACGTTAATGATCTCCTTTAGAGTGGACCCCCGTTTTGATCCCTTTTTCCATCACCAAGTCATCAGAAACTCCTCCCTGACCGATTTTTGTCATGCTGATTCCTTGGCTCTTTTCCTCTTTGTCTGTGATTTAGAAAGACCTGCTTTCAAGAGGTTGACCACCGGAAGAACTCAAGGTGAGTGAATGACGGCGGTTTTCCCTTGTCCCTGGGGATACCTAGACAAGTGAATATGGAGCCCAAGAGGCAGTCGGGTTTTGTGGAAAGGCTGAGACGTGTCCCCTGCCTTGAGCTTGACCTGACCGATTGACCAAGGGGCGGTGATATGCACGGGTGGATAGTTAGGAAGCACAGGAACCTAGAAGAATTTCCACTTGAGTAATTTTTGTTAGTCCGGTTCCCAGTCGGGTATGTCTACGGAATTTTGAGAATATTTTCAACTCTCAACTATTTACGCGATGGGAGTGTCTAGCAGCTCTACTGGAGAAACCAGAGAGACTTGCCCTAGTTGAAAGCCTGTGTCAGTGGCGACTGGACTCTTAGGATCTCCAGGGCCTCTTTCCCAGACATCTTGGTATTGGGTGAAGAACTGAGTAGCCTGACACCTCTTTGTAGCATTCAAGAAAAGGCAGCAGCACCAATATTTGAGTCAGAAAGCTAATGTCAGGTTCAATACCATTCGGTAAGTGGGTCGCGAGCGTCACGACTAGTTTCAGGTTCATGCCACAGGAGGTCAGGATCTGCTGAGAGTCTAATCAGGAAATGCAGGCATAACTGCTGCCTTCCACATGTGGAAAGATCATTTTCTTGACAGATCTTTGGAATCTTGTAGAGATTCCATAGAACTCCTTTTCCGTGTGCCCCACGGGATCCTCTGATGCTTGATATACAGGAGGAGATGTGTTCCCTCTCTGGGGATTATTGGGGCCTGAGGTAGATTCGATTGCGTCTCTCCATGGCTCAGTGGTGAAATGAAAGCGTTGAAGGACTGTGGCAATTTTAACAAGTGTTGGCAGAATTCTTGGAAAGCTATTCTTTTCCAAATGTCCTCCAGCTGATTTGAAGGCCCCCCGGTACTGGGGACTCTTGGGTGCCATTTCCCGGGAGTCCGCACACGCTGGACAGTGCCCGTGGAAGCATATTTGGCTGCCTTCAACACCTCATTCAGGCTTAATCAATTGCAAAGTCTCCTTTTGCCTGGGTCCTCCTGAAAATTTGTGCTACATCCAGAGACCTCTATGCCTTGTTCTGAATACTGCATGATTCTCTCCTTCTGTCATGGGTCAGCAGACTCCCCAGTGGGTTGCAAATGGCTGTCTTGATTTTGTCCATGTGTTCGCGAATGTCTGGCTGAAAGCATAGCCTTAGGGAAATGAGTTTCTCTCCTGGGATCTCTGTCTTACTGATTTCCCCTTTTCAAAGGGTTAGTGAGGTCGATGTCTCTTGTCCCGCTTTCATGGGGGTCAAGCCAACTGCCCGGGAAACGGGAAGACGATGTGTGAACCCTCTCATCCACTGTCCTTCCTGCGTGGAAGGAAGACATTTGTGGTAAGCATCTTCAGGTCTCAGGGGATTTTTCCTGGGGAGTGATATGGCTGGGGTCAATGATGACATAATCTGTCTCGAAGAGAGATGATGACCTAAAAATCATGCTCAGAGAGGTTATGCTGAGGCCCTGTGGGAAAGTCCTTTGGCCCCGCCTTACCGATCTTCTTTAGAGCGGACTCCCATTTTGATTTCTTTCACCTGCACCAAGTAATCCAAAAGACCTGGGTGGCCGATTTTGGTCAGGCTGATTCCTTGGCTCTTTTCCTCTTTTTGTGTCCTTTAGCAAAACCTGCCTCCGAGGAGTTCACCGTTGCGAGGACAAGAGGTGAGGGATTTCCCGTGATTTGCCCTGGCCCCATCTGACACTTAGGCAAGTGAGGATACACCGCAAAAGGCAGTAGGGTTTGCTGGCAAAGCTGAGGCATGTCCCCTGGTGTGTGCTTGACTTTGCCTGGTTGACTAAGTGGCGGTGATGTGCGTGGGTGGATACTTAGGAATCAGAGAATCCTGAAAAATGTGCGCTGGGGTCATCTTCGATAGCCTGGGTCCAAGTCCGATACGGCCTACTGAAATGGGAGAAGCGGCCAACTAGAAAAATGTATTTTCCTGAGATATTTATGAGATGTGAATGGCTCAGAGCTCTACAGGAGACCGGTCAACTTGCTGTAATTGAAAGCGTGTGTCAGTTGCGGTTGGACTCGTAGGATTTGCAGGGCGCTTTTCCCATGAATCTTGAAATTGGATGAGCGACTCAGTAGTCTGATAGCTGGCTCCAGCTTTCAAGTAAAGGTAGCTGCACAGATAACTGCGTAGAAAATCTAAAGTCAGGGTCGATGCCAGGTGTGAAGGGGACACGAGGGTCAGGAGCACTTTCAGGTTGATGCCACAGGAGGTCATGTTTCCCTGGAGCTCTAGACAGTGAAAGCAGGCCTAAGTGCTGCCCTGCACATGTGCAAAGATCACTGTTCCTACAGAGTTCGTTGGAATCCTGTAGAGGTTCCATAAGACTCCTGCTCTCTTTGTGCCAAGGAATCCTCTGATGGTTGATAAACAGGAGGAGATGTGTTCCCTGTGTTGCCATTCTTGGGGAATGAGGTGGCCTGGAGTGTGTCTCTCCATGGCACAAGGTTGAAATCAAACTCTGGAAATGCCTAGTGGAATTTCGGGCCAAATTCTTGGTGAAAGCACTCTTCCGAGTGTCCCACAGCTCCTTTGAAGATCCCCAGTTTTGGGAACCCGTGGATGTCATTTCCTGGAAGTGCTCGGCACGGATCCGTGCCTGGGGACACAGATTTGGCTTCCTTGTAGACATTAGCCGGAGCTGATCAAATGAAAAGCCTGTTCTTGGCTGGGACTGCCTGAGTATTTTTCTCCATTCGGAGCCCTCTACGCCTTGTCTTGATCTGGCACGTGTCTGCCTTTCTGTCAAGGGTCAGCAGTCTCACTAACGGGCCAGAAGCGTGTGTCTTGATTTTGTCCCTATTTTGGGCTATATGTGGAAAAAGCATAGCTGTTAGGCAATGAATGTCTCTCGTCTGATGTCTGACTTACCTCTTTGCCCTTCCTAAAAGGATTGCAAGGTCGAAGCCTGTTTTACTGCTTTCATGAGGGTCAAGCTACTCCCCGGGACACCGGAAGAGGATGTGCGAACCTTCTCCTCCTGCGTGATTGCGGGCTGGAAGGACGATGTCAGTGGTGAGGACCTTGAGGACTCAGGTGATTTTTCCCGGGGTTTGAGATGTCTCGGGTCAATGAAGACACCTCAACTTGTCTCGAAGAGAGATGATGACATAAAAATCATGCACAATAGGATCACGCTGAGGCCCAGAGAGAAACTCCTTTTCCCCAACGTTAATGATCTCCTTTAGAGTGGACCCCCGTTTTGATCCCTTTTTCCATCACCAAGTCATCAGAAACTCCTCCCTGACCGATTTTTGTCATGCTGATTCCTTGGCTCTTTTCCTCTTTGTCTGTGATTTAGAAAGACCTGCTTTCAAGAGGTTGACCACCGGAAGAACTCAAGGTGAGTGAATGACGGCGGTTTTCCCTTGTCCCTGGGGATACCTAGACAAGTGAATATGGAGCCCAAGAGGCAGTCGGGTTTTGTGGAAAGGCTGAGACGTGTCCCCTGCCTTGAGCTTGACCTGACCGATTGACCAAGGGGCGGTGATATGCACGGGTGGATAGTTAGGAAGCACAGGAACCTAGAAGAATTTCCACTTGAGTAATTTTTGATAGTCCGGTTCCCAGTCGGGTATGTCTACGGAATTTTGAGAATATTTTCAACTCTCAACTATTTACGCGATGGGAGTGTCTAGCAGCTCTACTGGAGAAACCAGAGAGACTTGCCCTAGTTGAAAGCCTGTGTCAGTGGCGACTGGACTCTTAGGATCTCCAGGGCCTCTTTCCCAGACATCCTGGTATTGGGTGAAGAACTGAGTAGCCTGACACCTCGTTGTAGGATTGAAGAAAAGGCAGCAGCACCAATATTTGAGTCAGAAAGCTAATGTCAGGTTCAATACCATTCGGTAAGTGGGTCGCGAGCGTCACGACTAGTTTCAGGTTCATGCCACAGGAGGTCAGGATCTGCTGAGAGTCTAATCAGGAAATGCAGGCATAACTGCTGCCTTCCACATGTGGAAAGATCATTTTCTTGACAGATCTTCGGAATCTTGTAGAGATTCCATAGAACTCCTTTTCCGTGTGCCCCACGGGATCCTCTGATGCTTGATATACAGGAGGAGATGTGTTCCCTCTCTGGGGATTATTGGGGCCTGAGGTAGATTCGATTGCGTCTCTCCATGGCTCAGTGGTGAAATGAAAGCGTTGAAGGACTGTGGCAATTTTAACAAGTGTTGGCAGAATTCTTGGAAAGCTATTCTTTTCCAAATGTCCTCCAGCTGATTTGAAGGTCCCCCGGTACTGGGGACTCTTGTGTGCCATTTCCCGGGAGTCCGCACACGCTGGACATTCCCCGTGGACGCATATTTGGCTGCCTTCAACACCTCAGTCAGGCTTAATCAATTGCAAAGTCTCCTTTTGCCTGGTCCTCCTGAAAATTTGTGCTACATCCAGAGACCTCTATGCCTTGTTCTGAATACTGCATGATTCTCTCCTTCTGTCATGGGTCAGCAGACTCCCCAGTGGGTTGCAAATGGCTGTCTTGATTTTGTCCATGTGTTCGCGAATGTCTGGCTGAAAGCATAGCCTTAGGGAAATGAGTTTCTCTCCTGGGATCCCTGTCTTACTGATTTCCCCTTTTCAAAGGGTTAGTGAGGTCGATGTCTCTTGTCCCGCTTTCATGGGGGTCAAGCCAACTGCCCGGGAAAGGGGAAGACGATGTGTGAACCCTCTCATCCACTGTCCTTCCTGCGTGGAAGGAAGACATTTGTGGTAAGCATCTTCAGGTCTCAGGGGATTTTTCCTGGGGAGTGATATGGCTGGGGTCAATGATGACATTTTCTGTCTGGAAGAGAGATGATGACCTAAAAATCATGCTCAGAGAGGTTATGCTGAGGCCCTGTGGGAAAGTCCTTTGGCCCCGCCTTACCGATCTTCTTTAGAGCGGACTCCCATTTTGATTTCTTTCACCTGCACCAAGTAATCCAAAAGACCTGGGTGGCCGATTTTGGTCAGGCTGATTCCTTGGCTCTTTTCCTCTTTTTGTGTCCTTTAGCAAAACCTGCCTCCGAGGAGTTCACCGTTGCGAGGACAAGAGGTGAGGGATTTCCCGTGATTTGCCCTGGCCCCATCTGACACTTAGGCAAGTGAGGATACACCGCAAAAGGCAGTAGGGTTTGCTGGCAAAGCTGAGGCATGTCCCCTGGTGTGTGCTTGACTTTGCCTGGTTGACTAAGTGGCGGTGATGTGCGTGGGTGGATACTTAGGAATCAGAGAATCCTGAAAAATGTGCGCTGGGGTCATCTTCGATAGCCTGGGTCCAAGTCCGATACGGCCTACTGAAATGGGAGAAGCGGCCAACTAGAAAAATGGGTTTTCCTGAGATATTTATGAGATGTGAATGGCTCAGAGCTCTACAGGAGACCGGTCAACTTGCTGTAATTGAAAGCGTGTGTCAGTTGCG
Organism: Loxodonta africana; assembly: GCF_030014295.1. NCBI lineage: Eukaryota > Metazoa > Chordata > Mammalia > Proboscidea > Elephantidae > Loxodonta > Loxodonta africana. Next base: position 739,406 of record NW_026975673.1, read on the forward strand.
GTTGGACTCGTAGGATTTGCAGGGCGCTTTTCCCATGAATCTTGAAATTGGATGAGCGACTCAGTAGTCTGATAGCTGGCTCCAGCTTTCAAGTAAAGGTAGCTGCACAGATAACTGCGTAGAAAATCTAAAGTCAGGGTCGATGCCAGGTGTGAAGGGGACACGAGGGTCAGGAGCACTTTCAGGTTGATGCCACAGGAGGTCATGTTTCCCTGGGGCTCTAGACAGTGAAAGCAGGCCTAAGTGCTGCCCTGCACATGTGCAAAGATCACTGTTCCTACAGAGTTCGTTGGAATCCTGTAGAGGTTCCATAAGACTCCTGCTCTCTTTGTGCCAAGGAATCCTCTGATGGTTGATAAACAGGAGGAGATGTGTTCCCTGTGTTGCCATTCTTGGGGAATGAGGTGGCCTGGAGTGTGTCTCTCCATGGCACAAGGTTGAAATCAAACTCTGGAAATGCCTAGTGGAATTTCGGGCCAAATTCTTGGTGAAAGCACTCTTCCGAGTGTCCCACAGCTCCTTTGAAGATCCCCAGTTTTGGGAACCCGTGGATGTCATTTCCTGGAAGTGCTCGGCACGGATCCGTGCCTGGGGACACAGATTTGGCTTCCTTGTAGACATTAGCCGGGGCTGATCAAATGAAAAGCCTGTTCTTGGCTGGGACTGCCTGAGTATTTTTCTCCATTCGGAGCCCTCTACGCCTTGTCTTGATCTGGCACGTGTCTGCCTTTCTGTCAAGGGTCAGCAGTCTCACTAACGGGCCAGAAGTGTGTGTCTTGATTTTGTCCCTATTTTGGGCTATATGTGGAAAAAGCATAGCTGTTAGGCAATGAATGTCTCTCGTCTGATGTCTGACTTACCTCTTTGCCCTTCCTAAAAGGATTGCAAGGTCGAAGCCTGTTTTACTGCTTTCATGAGGGTCAAGCTACTCCCCGGGACACCGGAAGAGGATGTGCGAACCTTCTCCTCCTGCGTGATTGCGGGCTGGAAGGACGATGTCAGTGGTGAGGACCTTGAGGACTCAGGTGATTTTTCCCGGGGTTTGAGATGTCTCGGGTCAATGAAGACACCTCAACTTGTCTCGAAGAGAGATGATGACATAAAAATCATGCACAATAGGATCACGCTGAGGCCCAGAGAGAAACTCCTTTTCCCCAACGTTAATGATCTCCTTTAGAGTGGACCCCCGTTTTGATCCCTTTTTCCATCACCAAGTCATCAGAAACTCCTCCCTGACCGATTTTTGTCATGCTGATTCCTTGGCTCTTTTCCTCTTTGTCTGTGATTTAGAAAGACCTGCTTTCAAGAGGTTGACCACCGGAAGAACTCAAGGTGAGTGAATGACGGCGGTTTTCCCTTGTCCCTGGGGATACCTAGACAAGTGAATATGGAGCCCAAGAGGCAGTCGGGTTTTGTGGAAAGGCTGAGACGTGTCCCCTGCCTTGAGCTTGACCTGACCGATTGACCAAGGGGCGGTGATATGCACGGGTGGATAGTTAGGAAGCACAGGAACCTAGAAGAATTTCCACTTGAGTAATTTTTGATAGTCCGGTTCCCAGTCGGGTATGTCTACGGAATTTTGAGAATATTTTCAACTCTCAACTATTTACGCGATGGGAGTGTCTAGCAGCTCTACTGGAGAAACCAGAGAGACTTGCCCTAGTTGAAAGCCTGTGTCAGTGGCGACTGGACTCTTAGGATCTCCAGGGCCTCTTTCCCAGACATCCTGGTATTGGGTGAAGAACTGAGTAGCCTGACACCTCGTTGTAGGATTGAAGAAAAGGCAGCAGCACCAATATTTGAGTCAGAAAGCTAATGTCAGGTTCAATACCATTCGGTAAGTGGGTCGCGAGCGTCACGACTAGTTTCAGGTTCATGCCACAGGAGGTCAGGATCTGCTGAGAGTCTAATCAGGAAATGCAGGCATAACTGCTGCCTTCCACATGTGGAAAGATCATTTTCTTGACAGATCTTTGGAATCTTGTAGAGATTCCATAGAACTCCTATTCCGTGTGCCACACGGGATCCTCTGATGCTTGATATACAGGAGGAGATGTGTTCCCTCTCTGGGGATTATTGGGGCCTGAGGTAGATTCGATTGCGTCTCTCCATGGCTCAGTGGTGAAATGAAAGCGTTGAAGGACTGTGGCAATTTTAACAAGTGTTGGCAGAATTCTTGGAAAGCTATTCTTTTCCAAATGTCCTCCAGCTGATTTGAAGGCCCCCCGGTACTGGGGACTCTTGGGTGCCATTTCCCGGGAGTCCGCACACGCTGGACAGTGCCCGTGGACGCATATTTGGCTGCCTTCAACACCTCAGTCAGGCTTAATCAATTGCAAAGTCTCCTTTTGCCTGGGTCCTCCTGAAAATTTGTGCTACATCCAGAGACCTCTATGCCTTGTTCTGAATACTGCATGATTCTCTCCTTCTGTCATGGGTCAGCAGACTCCCCAGTGGGTTGCAAATGGCTGTCTTGATTTTGTCCATGTGTTCGCGAATGTCTGGCTGAAAGCATAGCCTTAGGGAAATGAGTTTCTCTCCTGGGATCCCTGTCTTACTGATTTCCCCTTTTCAAAGGGTTAGTGAGGTCGATGTCTCTTGTCCCGCTTTCATGGGGGTCAAGCCAACTGCCCGGGAAAGGGGAAGACGATGTGTGAACCCTCTCATCCACTGTCCTTCCTGCGTGGAAGGAAGACATTTGTGGTAAGCATCTTCAGGTCTCAGGGGATTTTTCCTGGGGAGTGATATGGCTGGGGTCAATGATGACATTTTCTGTCTGGAAGAGAGATGATGACCTAAAAATCATGCTCAGAGAGGTTATGCTGAGGCCCTGTGGGAAAGTCCTTTGGCCCCGCCTTACCGATCTTCTTTAGAGCGGACTCCCATTTTGATTTCTTTCACCTGCACCAAGTAATCCAAAAGACCTGGGTGGCCGATTTTGGTCAGGCTGATTCCTTGGCTCTTTTCCTCTTTTTGTGTCCTTTAGCAAAACCTGCCTCCGAGGAGTTCACCGTTGCGAGGACAAGAGGTGAGGGATTTCCCGTGATTTGCCCTGGCCCCATCTGACACTTAGGCAAGTGAGGATACACCGCAAAAGGCAGTAGGGTTTGCTGGCAAAGCTGAGGCATGTCCCCTGGTGTGTGCTTGACTTTGCCTGGTTGACTAAGTGGCGGTGATGTGCGTGGGTGGATACTTAGGAATCAGAGAATCCTGAAAAATGTGCGCTGGGGTCATCTTCGATAGCCTGGGTCCAAGTCCGATACGGCCTACTGAAATGGGAGAAGCGGCCAACTAGAAAAATGTATTTTCCTGAGATATTTATGAGATGTGAATGGCTCAGAGCTCTACAGGGGACCGGTCAACTTGCTGTAATTGAAAGCGTGTGTCAGTTGCGGTTGGACTCGTAGGATTTGCAGGGCGCTTTTCCCATGAATCTTGAAATTGGATGAGCGACTCAGTAGTCTGATAGCTGGCTCCAGCTTTCAAGTAAAGGTAGCTGCACAGATAACTGCGTAGAAAATCTAAAGTCAGGGTCGATGCCAGGTGTGAAGGGGACACGAGGGTCAGGAGCACTTTCAGGTTGATGCCACAGGAGGTCATGTTTCCCTGGGGCTCTAGACAGTGAAAGCAGGCGTAAGTGCTGCCCTGCACATGTGCAAAGATCACTGTTCCTACAGAGTTCGTTGGAATCCTGTAGAGGTTCCATAAGACTCCTGCTCTCTTTGTGCCAAGGAATCCTCTGATGGTTGATAAACAGGAGGAGATGTGTTCCCTGTGTTGCCATTCTTGGGGAATGAGGTGGCCTGGAGTGTGTCTCTCCATGGCACAAGGTTGAAATCAAACTCTGGAAATGCCTAGTGGAATTTCGGGCCAAATTCTTGGTGAAAGCACTCTTCCGAGTGTCCCACAGCTCCTTTGAAGATCCCCAGTTTTGGGAACCCGTGGATGTCATTTCCTGGAAGTGCTCGGCACGGATCCGTGCCTGGGGACACAGATTTGGCTTCCTTGTAGACATTAGCCGGGGCTGATCAAATGAAAAGCCTGTTCTTGGCTGGGACTGCCTGAGTATTTTTCTCCATTCGGAGCCCTCTACGCCTTGTCTTGATCTGGCACGTGTCTGCCTTTCTGTCAAGGGTCAGCAGTCTCACTAACGGGCCAGAAGTGTGTGTCTTGATTTTGTCCCTATTTTGGGCTATATGTGGAAAAAGCATAGCTGTTAGGCAATGAATGTCTCTCGTCTGATGTCTGACTTACCTCTTTGCCCTTCCTAAAAGGATTGCAAGGTCGAAGCCTGTTTTACTGCTTTCATGAGGGTCAAGCTACTCCCCGGGACACCGGAAGAGGATGTGCGAACCTTCTCCTCCTGCGTGATTGCGGGCTGGAAGGACGATGTCAGTGGTGAGGACCTTGAGGACTCAGGTGATTTTTCCCGGGGTTTGAGATGTCTCGGGTCAATGAAGACACCTCAACTTGTCTCGAAGAGAGATGATGACATAAAAATCATGCACAATAGGATCACGCTGAGGCCCAGAGAGAAACTCCTTTTCCCCAACGTTAATGATCTCCTTTAGAGTGGACCCCCGTTTTGATCCCTTTTTCCATCACCAAGTCATCAGAAACTCCTCCCTGACCGATTTTTGTCATGCTGATTCCTTGGCTCTTTTCCTCTTTGTCTGTGATTTAGAAAGACCTGCTTTCAAGAGGTTGACCACCGGAAGAACTCAAGGTGAGTGAATGACGGCGGTTTTCCCTTGTCCCTGGGGATACCTAGACAAGTGAATATGGAGCCCAAGAGGCAGTCGGGTTTTGTGGAAAGGCTGAGACGTGTCCCCTGCCTTGAGCTTGACCTGACCGATTGACCAAGGGGCGGTGATATGCACGGGTGGATAGTTAGGAAGCACAGGAACCTAGAAGAATTTCCACTTGAGTAATTTTTGATAGTCCGGTTCCCAGTCGGGTATGTCTACGGAATTTTGAGAATATTTTCAACTCTCAACTATTTACGCGATGGGAGTGTCTAGCAGCTCTACTGGAGAAACCAGAGAGACTTGCCCTAGTTGAAAGCCTGTGTCAGTGGCGACTGGACTCTTAGGATCTCCAGGGCCTCTTTCCCAGACATCCTGGTATTGGGTGAAGAACTGAGTAGCCTGACACCTCGTTGTAGGATTGAAGAAAAGGCAGCAGCACCAATATTTGAGTCAGAAAGCTAATGTCAGGTTCAATACCATTCGGTAAGTGGGTCGCGAGCGTCACGACTAGTTTCAGGTTCATGCCACAGGAGGTCAGGATCTGCTGAGAGTCTAATCAGGAAATGCAGGCATAACTGCTGCCTTCCACATGTGGAAAGATCATTTTCTTGACAGATCTTCGGAATCTTGTAGAGATTCCATAGAACTCCTTTTCCGTGTGCCCCACGGGATCCTCTGATGCTTGATATACAGGAGGAGATGTGTTCCCTCTCTGGGGATTATTGGGGCCTGAGGTAGATTCGATTGCGTCTCTCCATGGCTCAGTGGTGAAATGAAAGCGTTGAAGGACTGTGGCAATTTTAACAAGTGTTGGCAGAATTCTTGGAAAGCTATTCTTTTCCAAATGTCCTCCAGCTGATTTGAAGGTCCCCCGGTACTGGGGACTCTTGTGTGCCATTTCCCGGGAGTCCGCACACGCTGGACATTCCCCGTGGACGCATATTTGGCTGCCTTCAACACCTCAGTCAGGCTTAATCAATTGCAAAGTCTCCTTTTGCCTGGTCCTCCTGAAAATTTGTGCTACATCCAGAGACCTCTATGCCTTGTTCTGAATACTGCATGATTCTCTCCTTCTGTCATGGGTCAGCAGACTCCCCAGTGGGTTGCAAATGGCTGTCTTGATTTTGTCCATGTGTTCGCGAATGTCTGGCTGAAAGCATAGCCTTAGGGAAATGAGTTTCTCTCCTGGGATCCCTGTCTTACTGATTTCCCCTTTTCAAAGGGTTAGTGAGGTCGATGTCTCTTGTCCCGCTTTCATGGGGGTCAAGCCAACTGCCCGGGAAAGGGGAAGACGATGTGTGAACCCTCTCATCCACTGTCCTTCCTGCGTGGAAGGAAGACATTTGTGGTAAGCATCTTCAGGTCTCAGGGGATTTTTCCTGGGGAGTGATATGGCTGGGGTCAATGATGACATTTTCTGTCTGGAAGAGAGATGATGACCTAAAAATCATGCTCAGAGAGGTTATGCTGAGGCCCTGTGGGAAAGTCCTTTGGCCCCGCCTTACCGATCTTCTTTAGAGCGGACTCCCATTTTGATTTCTTTCACCTGCACCAAGTAATCCAAAAGACCTGGGTGGCCGATTTTGGTCAGGCTGATTCCTTGGCTCTTTTCCTCTTTTTGTGTCCTTTAGCAAAACCTGCCTCCGAGGAGTTCACCGTTGTGAGGACAAGAGGTGAGGGATTTCCCGTGATTTGCCCTGGCCCCATCTGACACTTAGGCAAGTGAGGATACACCGCAAAAGGCAGTAGGGTTTGCTGGCAAAGCTGAGGCATGTCCCCTGGTGTGTGCTTGACTTTGCCTGGTTGACTAAGTGGCGGTGATGTGCGTGGGTGGATACTTAGGAATCAGAGAATCCTGAAAAATGTGCGCTGGGGTCATCTTCGATAGCCTGGGTCCAAGTCCGATACGGCCTACTGAAATGGGAGAAGCGGCCAACTAGAAAAATGTATTTTCCTGAGATATTTATGAGATGTGAATGGCTCAGAGCTCTACAGGAGACCGGTCAACTTGCTGTAATTGAAAGCGTGTGTCAGTTGCGGTTGGACTCGTAGGATTTGCAGGGCGCTTTTCCCATGAATCTTGAAATTGGATGAGCGACTCAGTAGTCTGATAGCTGGCTCCAGCTTTCAAGTAAAGGTAGCTGCACAGATAACTGCATAGAAAATCTAAAGTCAGGGTCGATGCCAGGTGTGAAGGGGACACGAGGGTCAGGAGCACTTTCAGGTTGATGCCACAGGAGGTCATGTTTCCCTGGAGCTCTAGACAGTGAAAGCAGGCGTAAGTGCTGCCTTGCACATGTGCAAAGATCACTGTTCCTACAGAGTTCGTTGGAATCCTGTAGAGGTTCCATAAGACTCCTGCTCTCTTTGTGCCAAGGAATCCTCTGATGGTTGATAAACAGGAGGAGATGTGTTCCCTGTGTTGCCATTCTTGGGGAATGAGGTGGCCTGGAGTGTGTCTCTCCATGGCACAAGGTTGAAATCAAACTCTGGAAATGCCTAGTGGAATTTCGGGCCAAATTCTTGGTGAAAGCACTCTTCCGAGTGTCCCACAGCTCCTTTGAAGATCCCCAGTTTTGGGAACCCGTGGATGTCATTTCCTGGAAGTGCTCGGCACGGATCCGTGCCTGGGGACACAGATTTGGCTTCCTTGTAGACATTAGCCGGGGCTGATCAAATGAAAAGCCTGTTCTTGGCTGGGACTGCCTGAGTATTTTTCTCCATTCGGAGCCCTCTACGCCTTGTCTTGATCTGGCACGTGTCTGCCTTTCTGTCAAGGGTCAGCAGTCTCACTAACGGGCCAGAAGTGTGTGTCTTGATTTTGTCCCTATTTTGGGCTATATGTGGAAAAAGCATAGCTGTTAGGCAATGAATGTCTCTCGTCTGATGTCTGACTTACCTCTTTGCCCTTCCTAAAAGGATTGCAAGGTCGAAGCCTGTTTTACTGCTTTCATGAGGGTCAAGCTACTCCCCGGGACACCGGAAGAGGATGTGCGAACCTTCTCCTCCTGCGTGATTGCGGGCTGGAAGGACGATGTCAGTGGTGAGGACCTTGAGGACTCAGGTGATTTTTCCCGGGGTTTGAGATGTCTCGGGTCAATGAAGACACCTCAACTTGTCTCGAAGAGAGATGATGACATAAAAATCATGCACAATAGGATCACGCTGAGGCCCAGAGAGAAACTCCTTTTCCCCAACGTTAATGATCTCCTTTAGAGTGGACCCCCGTTTTGATCCCTTTTTCCATCACCAAGTCATCAGAAACTCCTCCCTGACCGATTTTTGTCATGCTGATTCCTTGGCTCTTTTCCTCTTTGTCTGTGATTTAGAAAGACCTGCTTTCAAGAGGTTGACCACCGGAAGAACTCAAGGTGAGTGAATGACGGCGGTTTTCCCTTGTCCCTGGGGATACCTAGACAAGTGAATATGGAGCCCAAGAGGCAGTCGGGTTTTGTGGAAAGGCTGAGACGTGTCCCCTGCCTTGAGCTTGACCTGACCGATTGACCAAGGGGCGGTGATATGCACCGGTGGATAGTTAGGAAGCACAGGAACCTAGAAGAATTTCCACTTGAGTAATTTTTGATAGTCCGGTTCCCAGTCGGGTATGTCTACGGAATTTTGAGAATATTTTCAACTCTCAACTGTTTACTGGCTGGGAGTGTGTAGCAGCTCTACTGGAGAAACCAGAGAGACTTGCCCTAGTTGAAAGCCTGTGTCAGTGGCGACTGGACTCTTAGGATCTCCAGGGCCTCTTTCCCAGACATCCTGGTATTGGGTGAAGAACTGAGTAGCCTGACACCTCGTTGTAGGATTGAAGAAAAGGCAGCAGCACCAATATTTGAGTCAGAAAGCTAATGTCAGGTTCAATACCATTCGGTAAGTGGGTCGCGAGCGTCACGACTAGTTTCAGGTTCATGCCACAGGAGGTCAGGATCTGCTGAGAGTCTAATCAGGAAATGCAGGCATAACTGCTGCCTTCCACATGTGGAAAGATCATTTTCTTGACAGATCTTCGGAATCTTGTAGAGATTCCATAGAACTCCTTTTCCGTGTGCCCCACGGGATCCTCTGATGCTTGATATACAGGAGGAGATGTGTTCCCTCTCTGGGGATTATTGGGGCCTGAGGTAGATTCGATTGCGTCTCTCCATGGCTCAGTGGTGAAATGAAAGCGTTGAAGGACTGTGGCAATTTTAACAAGTGTTGGCAGAATTCTTGGAAAGCTATTCTTTTCCAAATGTCCTCCAGCTGATTTGAAGGTCCCCCGGTACTGGGAACTCTTGGGTGCCATTTCCCGGGAGTCCGCACACGCTGGACAGTGCCCGTGGACGCATATTTGGCTGCCTTCAACACCTCAGTCAGGCTTAATCAATTGCAAAGTCTCCTTTTGCCTGGGTCCTCCTGAAAATTTGTGCTACATCCAGAGACCTCTATGCCTTGTTCTGAATACTGCATGATTCTCTCCTTCTGTCATGGGTCAGCAGACTCCCCAGTGGGTTGCAAATGGCTGTCTTGATTTTGTCCATGTGTTCGCCAATGTCTGGCTGAAAGCATAGCCTTAGGGAAATGAGTTTCTCTCCTGGGATCTCTGTCTTACTGATTTCCCCTTTTCAAAGGGTTAGTGAGGTCGATGTCTCTTGTCCCGCTTTCATGGGGGTCAAGCCAACTGCCCGGGAAACGGGAAGACGATATGTGAACCCTCTCATCCACTGTCCTTCCTGCGTGGAAGGAAGACATTTGTGGTAAGCATCTTCAGGTCTCAGGGGATTTTTCCTGGGGAGTGATATGGCTGGGGTCAATGATGACATAATCTGTCTCGAAGAGAGATGCTGACCTAAAAATCATGCTCAGAGAGGTTATGCTGAGGCCCTGTGGGAAAGTCCTTTGGCCCCGCCTTACCGATCTTCTTTAGAGCGGACTCCCATTTTGATTTCTTTCACCTGCACCAAGTAATCCAAAAGACCTGGGTGGCCGATTTTGGTCAGGCTGATTCCTTGGCTCTTTTCCTCTTTTTGTGTCCTTTAGCAAAACCTGCCTCCGAGGAGTTCACCGTTGCGAGGACAAGAGGTGAGGGATTTCCCGTGATTTGCCCTGGCCCCATCTGACACTTAGGCAAGTGAGGATACACCGCAAAAGGCAGTAGGGTTTGCTGGCAAAGCTGAGGCATGTCCCCTGGTGTGTGCTTGACTTTGCCTGGTTGACTAAGTGGCGGTGATGTGCGTGGGTGGATACTTAGGAATCAGAGAATCCTGAAAAATGTGCGCTGGGGTCATCTTCGATAGCCTGGGTCCAAGTCCGATACGGCCTACTGAAATGGGAGAAGCGGCCAACTAGAAAAATGGGTTTTCCTGAGATATTTATGAGATGTGAATGGCTCAGAGCTCTACAGGAGACCGGTCAACTTGCTGTAATTGAAAGCGTGTGTCAGTTGCGGTTGGACTCGTAGGATTTGCAGGGCGCTTTTCCCATGAATCTTGAAATTGGATGAGCGACTCAGTAGTCTGATAGCTGGCTCCAGCTTTCAAGTAAAGGTAGCTGCACAGATAACTGCATAGAAAATGTAAAGTCAGGGTCGATGCCAGGTGTGAAGGGGACACGAGGGTCAGGAGCACTTTCAGGTTGATGCCACAGGAGGTCATGTTTCCCTGGAGCTCTAGACAGTGAAAGCAGGCGTAAGTGCTGCCTTGCACATGTGCAAAGATCACTGTTCCTACAGAGTTCGTTGGAATCCTGTAGAGGTTCCATAAGACTCCTGCTCTCTTTGTGCCAAGGAATCCTCTGATGGTTGATAAACAGGAGGAGATGTGTTCCCTGTGTTGCCATTCTTGGGGAATGAGGTGGCCTGGAGTGTGTCTCTCCATGGCACAAGGTTGAAATCAAACTCTGGAAATGCCTAGTGGAATTTGGGGCCAAATTCTTGGTGAAAGCACTCTTCCGAGTGTCCCACAGCTCCTTTGAAGATCCCCAGTTTTGGGAACCCGTGGATGTCATTTCCTGGAAGTGCTCGGCACGGATCCGTGCGTGGGGACACAGATTTGGCTTCCTTGTAGACATTAGCCGGGGCTGATCAAATGAAAAGCCTGTTCTTGGCTGGGACTGCCTGAGTATTTTTCTCCATTCGGAGCCCTCTACGCCTTGTCTTGATCTGGCACGTGTCTGCCTTTCTGTCAAGGGTCAGCAGTCTCACTAACGGGCCAGAAGTGTGTGTCTTGATTTTGTCCCTATTTTGGGCTATATGTGGAAAAAGCATAGCTGTTAGGCAATGAATGTCTCTCGTCTGATGTCTGACTTACTTCTTTGCCCTTCCTAAAAGGATTGCAAGGTCGAAGCCTGTTTTCCTGCTTTCATGAGGGTCAAGCTACTCCCCGGGACACCGGAAGAGGATGTGCGAACCTTCTCCTCCTGCGTGATTGCGGGCTGGAAGGACGATGTCAGTGGTGAGGACCTTGAGGACTCAGGTGATTTTTCCCGGGGTTTGAGATGTCTCGGGTCAATGAAGACACCTCAACTTGTCTCGAAGAGAGATGATGACATAAAAATCATGCACAATAGGATCATGCTGAGGCCCAGAGAGAAACTCCTTTTCCCCAACGTTAATGATCTCCTTTAGAGTGGACCCCCGTTTTGATCCCTTTTTCCATGACCAAGTGATCAGAAACTCCTCCCTGACCGATTTTTGTCATGCTGATTCCTTGGCTCTTTTCCTCTTTGTCTGTGATTTAGAAAGACCTGCTTTCAAGAGGTTGACCACCGGAAGAACTCAAGGTGAGTGAATGACGGCGGTTTTCCCTTGTCCCTGGGGATACCTAGACAAGTGAATATGGAGCCCAAGAGGCAGTCGGGTTTTGTGGAAAGGCTGAGACGTGTCCCCTGCCTTGAGCTTGACCTGACCGATTGACCAAGGAGCGGTGATATGCACGGGTGGATAGTTAGGAAGCACAGGAACCTAGAAGAATTTCCACTTGAGTAATTTTTGATAGTCCGGTTCCCAGTCGGGTATGTCTACGGAATTTTGAGAATATTTTCAACTCTCAACTATTTACGCGATGGGAGTGTCTAGCAGCTCTACTGGAGAAACCAGAGAGACTTGCCCTAGTTGAAAGCCTGTGTCAGTGGCGACTGGACTCTTAGGATCTCCAGGGCCTCTTTCCCAGACATCTTGGTATTGGGTGAAGAACTGAGTAGCCTGACACCTCGTTGTAGCATTCAAGAAAAGGCAGCAGCACCAATATTTGAGTCAGAAAGCTAATGTCAGGTTCAATACCATTCGGTAAGTGGGTCGCGAGCGTCACGACTAGTTTCAGGTTCATGCCACAGGAGGTCATGATCTGCTGAGAGTCTAATCAGGAAATGCAGGCATAACTGCTGCCTTCCACATGTGGAAAGATCATTTTCTTGACAGATCTTTGGAATCTTGTAGAGATTCCATAGAACTCCTTTTCCGTGTGCCCCACGGGATCCTCTGATGCTTGATATACAGGAGGAGATGTGTTCCCTCTCTGGGGATTATTGGGGCCTGAGGTAGATTCGATTGTGTCTCTCCATGGCTCAGTGGTGAAATGAAAGCGTTGAAGGACTGTGGCAATTTTAACAAGTGTTGGCAGAATTCTTGGAAAGCTATTCTTTTCCAAATGTCCTCCAGCTGATTTGAAGGTCCCCCGGTACTGGGAACTCTTGGGTGCCATTTCCCGGGAGTCCGCACACGCTGGACAGTGCCCGTGGACGCATATTTGGCTGCCTTCAACACCTCAGTCAGGCTTAATCAATTGCAAACTCTCCTTTTGCCTGGGTCCTCCTGAAAATTTGTGCTACATCCAGAGACCTCTATGCCTTGTTCTGAATACTGCATGATTCTCTCCTTCTGTCATGGGTCAGCAGACTCCCCAGTGGGTTGCAAATGGCTGTCTTGATTTTGTCCATGTGTTCGCCAATGTCTGGCTGAAAGCATAGCCTTAGGGAAATGAGTTTCTCTCCTGGGATCTCTGTCTTACTGATTTCCCCTTTTCAAAGGGTTAGTGAGGTCGATGTCTCTTGTGCCGCTTTCATGGGGGTCAAGCCAACTGCCCGGGAAACGGGAAGACGATGTGTGAACCCTCTCATCCACTGTCCTTCCTGCGTGGAAGGAAGACATTTGTGGTAAGCATCTTCAGGTCTCAGGGGATTTTTCCTGGGGAGTGATATGGCTGGGGTCAATGATGACATAATCTGTCTCGAAGAGAGATGATGACCTAAAAATCATGCTCAGAGAGGTTATGCTGAGGCCCTGTGGGAAAGTCCTTTGGCCCCGCCTTACCGATCTTCTTTAGAGCGGACTCCCATTTTGATTTCTTTCACCTGCACCAAGTAATCCAAAAGACCTGGGTGGCCGATTTTGGTCAGGCTGATTCCTTGGCTCTTTTCCTCTTTTTGTGTCCTTTAGCAAAACCTGCCTCCGAGGAGTTCACCGTTGCAAGGACAAGAGGTGAGGGATTTCCCGTGATTTGCCCTGGCCCCATCTGACACTTAGGCAAGTGAGGATACACCGCAAAAGGCAGTAGGGTTTGCTGGCAAAGCTGAGGCATGTCCCCTGGTGTGTGCTTGACTTTGCCTGGTTGACTAAGTGGCGGTGATGTGCGTGGGTGGATACTTAGGAATCAGAGAATCCTGAAAAATGTGCGCTGGGGTCATCTTCGATAGCCTGGGTCCAAGTCCGATACGGCCTACTGAAATGGGAGAAGCGGCCAACTAGAAAAATGGGTTTTCCTGAGATATTTATGAGATGTGAATGGCTCAGAGCTCTACAGGAGACCGGTCAACTTGCTGTAATTGAAAGCGTGTGTCAGTTGCGGTTGGACTCGTAGGATTTGCAGGGCGCTTTTCCCATGAATCTTGAAATTGGATGAGCGACTCAGTAGTCTGATAGCTGGCTCCAGCTTTCAAGTAAAGGTAGCTGCACAGATAACTGCATAGAAAATGTAAAGTCAGGGTCGATGCCAGGTGTGAAGGGGACACGAGGGTCAGGAGCACTTTCAGGTTGATGCCACAGGAGGTCATGTTTCCCTGGAGCTCTAGACAGTGAAAGCAGGCGTAAGTGCTGCCTTGCACATGTGCAAAGATCACTGTTCCTACAGAGTTCGTTGGAATCCTGTAGAGGTTCCATAAGACTCCTGCTCTCTTTGTGCCAAGGAATCCTCTGATGGTTGATAAACAGGAGGAGATGTGTTCCCTGTGTTGCCATTCTTGGGGAATGAGGTGGCCTGGAGTGTGTCTCTCCATGGCACAAGGTTGAAATCAAACTCTGGAAATGCCTAGTGGAATTTCGGGCCAAATTCTTGGTGAAAGCACTCTTCCGAGTGTCCCACAGCTCCTTTGAAGATCCCCAGTTTTGGGAACCCGTGGATGTCATTTCCTGGAAGTGCTCGGCACGGATCCGTGCGTGGGGACACAGATTTGGCTTCCTTGTAGACATTAGCCGGGGCTGATCAAATGAAAAGCCTGTTCTTGGCTGGGACTGCCTGAGTATTTTTCTCCATTCGGAGCCCTCTACGCCTTGTCTTGATCTGGCACGTGTCTGCCTTTCTGTCAAGGGTCAGCAGTCTCACTAACGGGCCAGAAGTGTGTGTCTTGATTTTGTCCCTATTTTGGGCTATATGTGGAAAAAGCATAGCTGTTAGGCAATGAATGTCTCTCGTCTGATGTCTGACTTACTTCTTTGCCCTTCCTAAAAGGATTGCAAGGTCGAAGCCTGTTTTACTGCTTTCATGAGGGTCAAGCTACTCCCCGGGACACCGGAAGAGGATGTGCGAACCTTCTCCTCCTGCGTGATTGCGGGCTGGAAGGACGATGTCAGTGGTGAGGACCTTGAGGACTCAGGTGATTTTTCCCGGGGTTTGAGATGTCTCGGGTCAATGAAGACACCTCAACTTGTCTCGAAGAGAGATGATGACATAAAAATCATGCACAATAGGATCACGCTGAGGCCCAGAGAGAAACTCCTTTTCCCCAACGTTAATGATCTCCTTTAGAGTGGACCCCCGTTTTGATCCCTTTTTCCATCACCAAGTGATCAGAAACTCCTCCCTGACCGATTTTTGTCATGCTGATTCCTTGGCTCTTTTCCTCTTTGTCTGTGATTTAGAAAGACCTGCTTTCAAGAGGTTCACCACCGGAAGAACTCAAGGTGAGTGAATGACGGCGGTTTTCCCTTGTCCCTGGGGATACCTAGACAAGTGAATATGGAGCCCAAGAGGCAGTCGGGTTTTGTGGAAAGGCTGAGACGTGTCCCCTGCCTTGAGCTTGACCTGACCGATTGACCAAGGAGCGGTGATATGCACGGGTGGATAGTTAGGAAGCACAGGAACCTAGAAGAATTTCCACTTGAGTAATTTTTGATAGTCCGGTTCCCAGTCGGGTATGTCTACGGAATTTTGAGAATATTTTCAACTCTCAACTATTTACGCGATGGGAGTGTCTAGCAGCTCTACTGGAGAAACCAGAGAGACTTGCCCTAGTTGAAAGCCTGTGTCAGTGGCGACTGGACTCTTAGGATCTCCAGGGCCTCTTTCCCAGACATCTTGGTATTGGGTGAAGAACTGAGTAGCCTGACACCTCGTTGTAGCATTCAAGAAAAGGCAGCAGCACCAATATTTGAGTCAGAAAGCTAATGTCAGGTTCAATACCATTCGGTAAGTGGGTCGCGAGCGTCACGACTAGTTTCAGGTTCATGCCACAGGAGGTCAGGATCTGCTGAGAGTCTAATCAGGAAATGCAGGCATAACTGCTGCCTTCCACATGTGGAAAGATCATTTTCTTGACAGATCTTTGGAATCTTGTAGAGATTCCATAGAACTCCTTTTCCGTGTGCCCCACGGGATCCTCTGATGCTTGATATACAGGAGGAGATGTGTTCCCTCTCTGGGGTTTATTGGGGCCTGAGGTAGATTCGATTGCGTCTCTCCATGGCTCAGTGGTGAAATGAAAGTGTTGAAGGACTGTGGCAATTTTAACAAGTGTTGGCAGAATTCTTGGAAAGCTATTCTTTTCCAAATGTCCTCCAGCTGATTTGAAGGTCCCCCGGTACTGGGGACTCTTGGGTGCCATTTCCCGGGAGTCCGCACACGCTGGACAGTGCCCGTGGATGCATATTTGGCTGCCTTCAACACCTCAGTCAGGCTTAATCAACTGCAAAGTCTCCTTTTGCCTGGGTCCTCCTGAAAATTTGTGCTACATCCAGAGACCTCTATGCCTTGTTCTGAATACTGCATGATTCTCTCCTTCTGTCATGGGTCAGCAGACTCCCCAGTGGGTTGCAAATGGCTGTCTTGATTTTGTCCATGTGTTCGCCAATGTCTGGCTGAAAGCATAGCCTTAGGGAAATGAGTTTCTCTCCTGGGATCTCTGTCTTACTGATTTCCCCTTTTCAAAGGGTTAGTGAGGTCGATGTCTCTTGTCCCGCTTTCATGGGGGTCAAGCCAACTGCCCGGGAAACGGGAAGACGATGTGTGAACCCTCTCATCCACTGTCCTTCCTGCGTGGAAGGAAGACATTTGTGGTAAGCATCTTCAGGTCTCAGGGGATTTTTCCTGGGGAGTGATATGGCTGGGGTCAATGATGACATAATCTGTCTCGAAGAGAGATGATGACCTAAAAATCATGCTCAGAGAGGTTATGCTGAGGCCCTGTGGGAAAGTCCTTTGGCCCCGCCTTACCGATCTTCTTTAGAGCGGACTCCCATTTTGATTTCTTTCACCTGCACCAAGTAATCCAAAAGACCTGGGTGGCCGATTTTGGTCAGGCTGATTCCTTGGCTCTTTTCCTCTTTTTGTGTCCTTTAGCAAAACCTGCCTCCGAGGAGTTCACCGTTGCGAGGACAAGAGGTGAGGGATTTCCCGTGATTTGCCCTGGCCCCATCTGACACTTAGGCAAGTGAGGATACACCGCAAAAGGCAGTAGGGTTTGCTGGCAAAGCTGAGGCATGTCCCCTGGTGTGTGCTTGACTTTGCCTGGTTGACTAAGTGGCGGTGATGTGCGTGGGTGGATACTTAGGAATCAGAGAATCCTGAAAAATGTGCGCTGGGGTCATCTTCGATAGCCTGGGTCCGAGTCCGATACGGCCTACTGAAATGGGAGAAGCGGCCAACTAGAAAAATGTATTTTCCTGAGATATTTATGAGATGTGAATGGCTCAGAGCTCTACAGGAGACCGGTCAACTTGCTGTAATTGAAAGCGTGTGTCAGTTGCGGTTGGACTCGTAGGATTTGCAGGGCGCTTTTCCCATGAATCTTGAAATTGGATGAGCGACTCAGTAGTCTGATAGCTGGCTCCAGCTTTCAAGTAAAGGTAGCTGCACAGATAACTGCGTAGAAAATCTAAAGTCAGGGTCGATGCCAGGTGTGAAGGGGACACGAGGGTCAGGAGCACTTTCAGGTTGATGCCACAGGAGGTCATGTTTCCCTGGAGCTCTAGACAGTGAAAGCAGGCGTAAGTGCTGCCTTGCACATGTGCAAAGATCACTGTTCCTACAGAGTTCGTTGGAATCCTGTAGAGGTTCCATAAGACTCCTGCTCTCTTTGTGCCAAGGAATCCTCTGATGGTTGATAAACAGGAGGAGATGTGTTCCCTGTGTTGCCATTCTTGGGGAATGAGGTGGCCTGGAGTGTGTCTCTCCATGGCACAAGGTTGAAATCAAACTCTGGAAATGCCTAGTGGAATTTCGGGCCAAATTCTTGGTGAAAGCACTCTTCCGAGTGTCCCACAGCTCCTTTGAAGATCCCCAGTTTTGGGAACCCGTGGATGTCATTTCCTGGAAGTGCTCGGCACGGATCCGTGCGTGGGGACACAGATTTGGCTTCCTTGTAGACATTAGCCGGGGCTGATCAAATGAAAAGCCTGTTCTTGGCTGGGACTGCCTGAGTATTTTTCTCCATTCGGAGCCCTCTACGCCTTGTCTTGATCTGGCACGTGTCTGCCTTTCTGTCAAGGGTCAGCAGTCTCACTAACGGGCCAGAAGTGTGTGTCTTGATTTTGTCCCTATTTTGGGCTATATGTGGAAAAAGCATAGCTGTTAGGCAATGAATGTCTCTCGTCTGATGTCTGACTTACTTCTTTGCCCTTCCTAAAAGGATTGCAAGGTCGAAGCCTGTTTTCCTGCTTTCATGAGGGTCAAGCTACTCCCCGGGACACCGGAAGAGGATGTGCGAACCTTCTCCTCCTGCGTGATTGCGGGCTGGAAGGACGATGTCAGTGGTGAGGACCTTGAGGACTCAGGTGATTTTTCCCGGGGTTTGAGATGTCTCGGGTCAATGAAGACACCTCAACTTGTCTCGAAGAGAGATGATGACATAAAAGTAATGCACAATAGGATCACGCTGAGGCCCAGAGAGAAACTCCTTTTCCCCAACGTTAATGATCTCCTTTAGAGTGGACCCCCGTTTTGATCCCTTTTTCCATCACCAAGTGATCAGAAACTCCTCCCTGACCGATTTTTGTCATGCTGATTCCTTGGCTCTTTTCCTCTTTGTCTGTGATTTAGAAAGACCTGCTTTCAAGAGGTTGACCACCGGAAGAACTCAAGGTGAGTGAATGACGGCGGTTTTCCCTTGTCCCTGGGGATACCTAGACAAGTGAATATGGAGCCCAAGAGGCAGTCGGGTTTTGTGGAAAGGCTGAGACGTGTCCCCTGCCTTGAGCTTGACCTGACCGATTGACCAAGGAGCGGTGATATGCACGGGTGGATAGTTAGGAAGCACAGGAACCTAGAAGAATTTCCACTTGAGTAATTTTTGTTAGTCCGGTTCCCAGTCGGGTATGTCTACGGAATTTTGAGAATATTTTCAACTCTCAACTATTTACGCGATGGGAGTGTCTAGCAGCTCTACTGGAGAAACCAGAGAGACTTGCCCTAGTTGAAAGCCTGTGTCAGTGGCGACTGGACTCTTAGGATCTCCAGGGCCTCTTTCCCAGACATCTTGGTATTGGGTGAAGAACTGAGTAGCCTGACACCTCGTTGTAGCATTCAAGAAAAGGCAGCAGCACCAATATTTGAGTCAGAAAGCTAATGTCAGGTTCAATACCATTCGGTAAGTGGGTCGCGAGCGTCACGACTAGTTTCAGGTTCATGCCACAGGAGGTCAGGATCTGCTGAGAGTCTAATCAGGAAATGCAGGCATAACTGCTGCCTTCCACATGTGGAAAGATCATTTTCTTGACAGATCTTCGGAATCTTGTAGAGATTCCATAGAACTCCTTTTCCGTGTGCCCCACGGGATCCTCTGATACTTGATATACAAGAGGAGATGTGTTCCCTCTCTGGGGATTATTGGGGCCTGAGGTAGATTCGATTGCGTCTCTCCATGGCTCAGTGGTGAAATGAAAGCGTTGAAGGACTGTGGCAATTTTAACAAGTGTTGGCAGAATTCTTGGAAAGCTATTCTTTTCCAAATGTCCTCCAGCTGATTTGAAGGTCCCCCGGTACTGGGAACTCTTGGGTGCCATTTCCCGGGAGTCCGCACACGCTGGACAGTGCCCGTGGACGCATATTTGGCTGCCTTCAACACCTCAGTCAGGCTTAATCAATTGCAAAGTCTCCTTTTGCCTGGGTCCTCCTGAAAATTTGTGCTACATCCAGAGACCTCTATGCCTTGTTCTGAATACTGCATGATTCTCTCCTTCTGTCATGGGTCAGCAGACTCCCCAGTGGGTTGCAAATGGCTGTCTTGATTTTGTCCATGTGTTCGCCAATGTCTGGCTGAAAGCATAGCCTTAGGGAAATGAGTTTCTCTCCTGGGATCTCTGTCTTACTGATTTCCCCTTTTCAAAGGGTTAGTGAGGTCGATGTCTCTTGTCCCGCTTTCATGGGGGTCAAGCCAACTGCCCGGGAAACGGGAAGACGATGTGTGAACCCTCTCATCCACTGTCCTTCCTGCGTGGAAGGAAGACATTTGTGGTAAGCATCTTCAGGTCTCAGGGGATTTTTCCTGGGGAGTGATATGGCTGGGGTCAATGATGACATAATCTGTCTCGAAGAGAGATGATGACCTAAAAATCATGCTCAGAGAGGTTATGCTGAGGCCCTGTGGGAAAGTCCTTTGGCCCCGCCTTACCGATCTTCTTTAGAGCGGACTCCCATTTTGATTTCTTTCACCTGCACCAAGTAATCCAAAAGACCTGGGTGGCCGATTTTGGTCAGGCTGATTCCTTGGCTCTTTTCCTCTTTTTGTGTCCTTTAGCAAAACCTGCCTCCGAGGAGTTCACCGTTGCAAGGACAAGAGGTGAGGGATTTCCCGTGATTTGCCCTGGCCCCATCTGACACTTAGGCAAGTGAGGATACACCGCAAAAGGCAGTAGGGTTTGCTGGCAAAGCTGAGGCATGTCCCCTGGTGTGTGCTTGACTTTGCCTGGTTGACTAAGTGGCGGTGATGTGCGTGGGTGGATACTTAGGAATCAGAGAATCCTGAAAAATGTGCGCTGGGGTCATCTTCGATAGCCTGGGTCCAAGTCCGATACGGCCTACTGAAATGGGAGAAGCGGCCAACTAGAAAAATGGGTTTTCCTGAGATATTTATGAGATGTGAATGGCTCAGAGCTCTACAGGAGACCGGTCAACTTGCTGTAATTGAAAGCGTGTGTCAGTTGCGGTTGGACTCGTAGGATTTGCAGGGCGCTTTTCCCATGAATCTTGAAATTGGATGAGCGACTCAGTAGTCTGATAGCTGGCTCCAGCTTTCAAGTAAAGGTAGCTGCACAGATAACTGCGTAGAAAATCTAAAGTCAGGGTCGATGCCAGGTGTGAAGGGGACACGAGGGTCAGGAGCACTTTCAGGTTGATGCCACAGGAGGTCATGTTTCCCTGGAGCTCTAGACAGTGAAAGCAGGCGTAAGTGCTGCCTTGCACATGTGCAAAGATCACTGTTCCTACAGAGTTCGTTGGAATCCTGTAGAGGTTCCATAAGACTCCTGCTCTCTTTGTGCCAAGGAATCCTCTGATGGTTGATAAACAGGAGGAGATGTGTTCCCTGTGTTGCCATTCTTGGGGAATGAGGTGGCCTGGAGTGTGTCTCTCCATGGCACAAGGTTGAAATCAAACTCTGGAAATGCCTAGTGGAATTTGGGGCCAAATTCTTGGTGAAAGCACTCTTCCGAGTGTCCCACAGCTCCTTTGAAGATCCCCAGTTTTGGGAACCCGTGGATGTCATTTCCTGGAAGTGCTCGGCACGGATCCGTGCGTGGGGACACAGATTTGGCTTCCTTGTAGACATTAGCCGGGGCTGATCAAATGAAAAGCCTGTTCTTGGCTGGGACTGCCTGAGTATTTTTCTCCATTCGGAGCCCTCTACGCCTTGTCTTGATCTGGCACGTGTCTGCCTTTCTGTCAAGGGTCAGCAGTCTCACTAACGGGCCAGAAGTGTGTGTCTTGATTTTGTCCCTATTTTGGGCTATATGTGGAAAAAGCATAGCTGTTAGGCAATGAATGTCTCTCGTCTGATGTCTGACTTACTTCTTTGCCCTTCCTAAAAGGATTGCAAGGTCGAAGCCTGTTTTCCTGCTTTCATGAGGGTCAAGCTACTCCCCGGGACACCGGAAGAGGATGTGCGAACCTTCTCCTCCTGCGTGATTGCGGGCTGGAAGGACGATGTCAGTGGTGAGGACCTTGAGGACTCAGGTGATTTTTCCCGGGGTTTGAGATGTCTCGGGTCAATGAAGACACCTCAACTTGTCTCGAAGAGAGATGATGACATAAAAGTAATGCACAATAGGATCACGCTGAGGCCCAGAGAGAAACTCCTTTTCCCCAACGTTAATGATCTCCTTTAGAGTGGACCCCCGTTTTGATCCCTTTTTCCATCACCAAGTGATCAGAAACTCCTCCCTGACCGATTTTTGTCATGCTGATTCCTTGGCTCTTTTCCTCTTTGTCTGTGATTTAGAAAGACCTGCTTTCAAGAGGTTGACCACCGGAAGAACTCAAGGTGAGTGAATGACGGCGGTTTTCCCTTGTCCCTGGGGATACCTAGACAAGTGAATATGGAGCCCAAGAGGCAGTCAGGTTTTGTGGAAAGGCTGAGACGTGTCCCCTGCCTTGAGCTTGACCTGACCGATTGACCAAGGAGCGGTGATATGCACGGGTGGATAGTTAGGAAGCACAGGAACCTAGAAGAATTTCCACTTGAGTAATTTTTGTTAGTCCGGTTCCCAGTCGGGTATGTCTACGGAATTTTGAGAATATTTTCAACTCTCAACTATTTACGCGATGGGAGTGTCTAGCAGCTCTACTGGAGAAACCAGAGAGACTTGCCCTAGTTGAAAGCCTGTGTCAGTGGCGACTGGACTCTTAGGATCTCCAGGGCCTCTTTCCCAGACATCTTGGTATTGGGTGAAGAACGGAGTAGCCTGACACCTCGTTGTAGCATTCAAGAAAAGGCAGCAGCACCAATATTTGAGTCAGAAAGCTAATGTCAGGTTCAATACCATTCGGTAAGTGGGTCGCGAGCGTCACGACTAGTTTCAGGTTCATGCCACAGGAGGTCAGGATCTGCTGAGAGTCTAATCAGGAAATGCAGGCATAACTGCTGCCTTCCACATGTGGAAAGATCATTTTCTTGACAGATCTTTGGAATCTTGTAGAGATTCCATAGAACTCCTTTTCCGTGTGCCCCACGGGATCCTCTGATGCTTGATATACAGGAGGAGATGTGTTCCCTCTCTGGGGTTTATTGGGGCCTGAGGTAGATTCGATTGCGTCTCTCCATGGCTCAGTGGTGAAATGAAAGTGTTGAAGGACTGTGGCAATTTTAACAAGTGTTGGCAGAATTCTTGGAAAGCTATTCTTTTCCAAATGTCCTCCAGCTGATTTGAAGGCCCCCCGGTACTGGGGACTCTTGGGTGCCATTTCCCGGGAGTCCGCACACGCTGGACAGTGCCCGTGGATGCATATTTGGCTGCCTTCAACACCTCAGTCAGGCTTAATCAACTGCAAAGTCTCCTTTTGCCTGGGTCCTCCTGAAAATTTGTGCTACATCCAGAGACCTCTATGCCTTGTTCTGAATACTGCATGATTCTCTCCTTCTGTCATGGGTCAGCAGACTCCCCAGTGGGTTGCAAATGGCTGTCTTGATTTTGTCCATGTGTTCGCCAATGTCTGGCTGAAAGCATAGCCTTAGGGAAATGAGTTTCTCTCCTGGGATCTCTGTCTTACTGATTTCCCCTTTTCAAAGGGTTAGTGAGGTCGATGTCTCTTGTCCCGCTTTCATGGGGGTCAAGCCAACTGCCCGGGAAACGGGAAGACGATGTGTGAACCCTCTCATCCACTGTCCTTCCTGCGTGGAAGGAAGACATTTGTGGTAAGCATCTTCAGGTCTCAGGGGATTTTTCCTGGGGAGTGATATGGCTGGGGTCAATGATGACATAATCTGTCTGGAAGAGAGATGATGACCTAAAAATCATGCTCAGAGAGGTTATGCTGAGGCCCTGTGGGAAAGTCCTTTGGCCCCGCCTTACCGATCTTCTTTAGAGCGGACTCCCATTTTGATTTCTTTCACCTGCACCAAGTAATCCAAAAGACCTGGGTGGCCGATTTTGGTCAGGCTGATTCCTTGGCTCTTTTCCTCTTTTTGTGTCCTTTAGCAAAACCTGCCTCCGAGGAGTTCACCGTTGCGAGGACAAGAGGTGAGGGATTTCCCGTGATTTGCCCTGGCCCCATCTGACACTTAGGCAAGTGAGGATACACCGCAAAAGGCAGTAGGGTTTGCTGGCAAAGCTGAGGCATGTCCCCTGGTGTGTGCTTGACTTTGCCTGGTTGACTAAGTGGCGGTGATGTGCGTGGGTGGATACTTAGGAATCAGAGAATCCTGAAAAATGTGCGCTGGGGTCATCTTCGATAGCCTGGGTCCGAGTCCGATACGGCCTACTGAAATGGGAGAAGCGGCCAACTAGAAAAATGTATTTTCCTGAGATATTTATGAGATGTGAATGGCTCAGAGCTCTACAGGAGACCGGTCAACTTGCTGTAATTGAAAGCGTGTGTCAGTTGCGGTTGGACTCGTAGGATTTGCAGGGCGCTTTTCCCATGAATCTTGAAATTGGATGAGCGACTCAGTAGTCTGATAGCTGGCTCCAGCTTTCAAGTAAAGGTAGCTGCACAGATAACTGCGTAGAAAATCTAAAGTCAGGGTCGATGCCAGGTGTGAAGGGGACACGAGGGTCAGGAGCACTTTCAGGTTGATGCCACAGGAGGTCATGTTTCCCTGGAGCTCTAGACAGTGAAAGCAGGCGTAAGTGCTGCCTTGCACATGTGCAAAGATCACTGTTCCTACAGAGTTCGTTGGAATCCTGTAGAGGTTCCATAAGACTCCTGCTCTCTTTGTGCCAAGGAATCCTCTGATGGTTGATAAACAGGAGGAGATGTGTTCCCTGTGTTGCCATTCTTGGGGAATGAGGTGGCCTGGAGTGTGTCTCTCCATGGCACAAGGTTGAAATCAAACTCTGGAAATGCCTAGTGGAATTTCGGGCCAAATTCTTGGTGAAAGCACTCTTCCGAGTGTCCCACAGCTCCTTTGAAGATCCCCAGTTTTGGGAACCCGTGGATGTCATTTCCTGGAAGTGCTCGGCACGGATCCGTGCCTGGGGACACAGATTTGGCTTCCTTGTAGACATTAGCCGGGGCTGATCAAATGAAAAGCCTGTTCTTGGCTGGGACTGCCTGAGTATTTTTCTCCATTCGGAGCCCTCTACGCCTTGTCTTGATCTGGCACGTGTCTGCCTTTCTGTCAAGGGTCAGCAGTCTCACTAACGGGCCAGAAGTGTGTGTCTTGATTTTGTCCCTATTTTGGGCTATATGTGGAAAAAGCATAGCTGTTAGGCAATGAATGTCTCTCGTCTGATGTCTGACTTACCTCTTTGCCCTTCCTAAAAGGATTGCAAGGTCGAAGCCTGTTTTACTGCTTTCATGAGGGTCAAGCTACTCCCCGGGACACCGGAAGAGGATGTGCGAACCTTCTCCTCCTGCGTGATTGCGGGCTGGAAGGACGATGTCAGTGGTGAGGACCTTGAGGACTCAGGTGATTTTTCCCGGGGTTTGAGATGTCTCGGGTCAATGAAGACACCTCAACTTGTCTCGAAGAGAGATGATGACATAAAAGTCATGCACAATAGGATCACGCTGAGGCCCAGAGAGAAACTCCTTTTCCCCAACGTTAATGATCTCCTTTAGAGTGGACCCCCGTTTTGATCCCTTTTTCCATCACCAAGTCATCAGAAACTCCTCCCTGACCGATTTTTGTCATGCTGATTCCTTGGCTCTTTTCCTCTTTGTCTGTGATTTAGAAAGACCTGCTTTCAAGAGGTTGACCACCGGAAGAACTCAAGGTGAGTGAATGACGGCGGTTTTCCCTTGTCCCTGGGGATACCTAGACAAGTGAATATGGAGCCCAAGAGGCAGTCGGGTTTTGTGGAAAGGCTGAGACGTGTCCCCTGCCTTGAGCTTGACCTGACCGATTGACCAAGGAGCGGTGATATGCACGGGTGGATAGTTAGGAAGCACAGGAACCTAGAAGAATTTCCACTTGAGTAATTTTTGATAGTCCGGTTCCCAGTCGGGTATGTCTACGGAATTTTGAGAATATTTTCAACTCTCAACTATTTACGCGATGGGAGTGTCTAGCAGCTCTACTGGAGAAACCAGAGAGACTTGCCCTAGTTGAAAGCCTGTGTCAGTGGCGACTGGACTCTTAGGATCTCCAGGGCCTCTTTCCCAGACATCTTGGTATTGGGTGAAGAACTGAGTAGCCTGACACCTCGTTGTAGCATTCAAGAAAAGGCAGCAGCACCAATATTTGAGTCAGAAAGCTAATGTCAGGTTCAATACCATTCGGTAAGTGGGTCGCGAGCGTCACGACTAGTTTCAGGTTCATGCCACAGGAGGTCAGGATCTGCTGAGAGTCTAATCAGGAAATGCAGGCATAACTGCTGCCTTCCACATGTGGAAAGATCATTTTCTTGACAGATCTTCGGAATCTTGTAGAGATTCCATAGAACTCCTTTTCCGTGTGCCCCACGGGATCCTCTGATGCTTGATATACAGGAGGAGATGTGTTCCCTCTCTGGGGTTTATTGGGGCCTGAGGTAGATTCGATTGCGTCTCTCCATGGCTCAGTGGTGAAATGAAAGTGTTGAAGGACTGTGGCAATTTTAACAAGTGTTGGCAGAATTCTTGGAAAGCTATTCTTTTCCAAATGTCCTCCAGCTGATTTGAAGGCCCCCCGGTACTGGGGACTCTTGGGTGCCATTTCCCGGGAGTCCGCACACGCTGGACAGTGCCCGTGGATGCATATTTGGCTGCCTTCAACATCTCAGTCAGGCTTAATCAACTGCAAAGTCTCCTTTTGCCTGGGTCCTCCTGAAAATTTGTGCTACATCCAGAGACCTCTATGCCTTATTCTGAATACTGCATGATTCTCTCCTTCTGTCATGGGTCAGCAGACTCCCCAGTGGGTTGCAAATGGCTGTCTTGATTTTGTCCATGTGTTCGCCAATGTCTGGCTGAAAGCATAGCCTTAGGGAAATGAGTTTCTCTCCTGGGATCTCTGTCTTACTGATTTCCCCTTTTCAAAGGGTTAGTGAGGTCGATGTCTCTTGTCCCGCTTTCATGGGGGTCAAGCCAACTGCCCGGGAAACGGGAAGACGATGTGTGAACCCTCTCATCCACTGTCCTTCCTGCGTGGAAGGAAGACATTTGTGGTAAGCATCTTCAGGTCTCAGGGGATTTTTCCTGGGGAGTGATATGGCTGGGGTCAATGATGACATAATCTGTCTGGAAGAGAGATGATGACCTAAAAATCATGCTCAGAGAGGTTATGCTGAGGCCCTGTGGGAAAGTCCTTTGGCCCCGCCTTACCGATCTTCTTTAGAGCGGACTCCCATTTTGATTTCTTTCACCTGCACCAAGTAATCCAAAAGACCTGGGTGGCCGATTTTGGTCAGGCTGATTCCTTGGCTCTTTTCCTCTTTTTGTGTCCTTTAGCAAAACCTGCCTCCGAGGAGTTCACCGTTGCGAGGACAAGAGGTGAGGGATTTCCCGTGATTTGCCCTGGCCCCATCTGACACTTAGGCAAGTGAGGATACACCGCAAAAGGCAGTAGGGTTTGCTGGCAAAGCTGAGGCATGTCCCCTGGTGTGTGCTTGACTTTGCCTGGTTGACTAAGTGGCGGTGATGTGCGTGGGTGGATACTTAGGAATCAGAGAATCCTGAAAAATGTGCGCTGGGGTCATCTTCGATAGCCTGGGTCCGAGTCCGATACGGCCTACTGAAATGGGAGAAGCGGCCAACTAGAAAAATGTATTTTCCTGAGATATTTATGAGATGTGAATGGCTCAGAGCTCTACAGGAGACCGGTCAACTTGCTGTAATGGAAAGCGTTTGTCAGTTGCGGTTGGACTCGTAGGATTTGCAGGGCGCTTTTCCCATGAATCTTGAAATTGGATGAGCGACTCAGTAGTCTGATAGCTGGATCCAGCTTTCAAGTAAAGGTAGCTGCACAGATAACTGCGTAGAAAATCTAAAGTCAGGGTCGATGCCAGGTGTGAAGGGGACACGAGGGTCAGGAGCACTTTCAGGTTGATGCCACAGGAGGTCATGTTTCCCTGGAGCTCTAGACAGTGAAAGCAGGCGTAAGTGCTGCCTTGCACATGTGCAAAGATCACTGTTCCTACAGAGTTCGTTGGAATCCTGTAGAGGTTCCATAAGACTCCTGCTCTCTTTGTGCCAAGGAATCCTCTGATGGTTGATAAACAGGAGATGTGTTCCCTGTGTTGCCATTCTTGGGGAATGAGGTGGCCTGGAGTGTGTCTCTCCATGGCACAAGGTTGAAATCAAACTCTGGAAATGCCTAGTGGAATTTGGGGCCAAATTCTTGGTGAAAGCACTCTTCCGAGTGTCCCACAGCTCCTTTGAAGATCCCCAGTTTTGGGAACCCGTGGATGTCATTTCCTGGAAGTGCTCGGCACGGATCCGTGCCTGGGGACACAGATTTGGCTTCCTTGTAGACATTAGCCAGGGCTGATCAAATGAAAAGCCTGTTCTTGGCTGGGACTGCCTGAGTATTTTTCTCCATTCGGAGCCCTCTACGCCTTGTCTTGATCTGGCACGTGTCTGCCTTTCTGTCAAGGGTCAGCAGTCTCACTAACGGGCCAGAAGTGTGTGTCTTGATTTTGTCCCTATTTTGGGCTATATGTGGAAAAAGCATAGCTGTTAGGCAATGAATGTCTCTCGTCTGATGTCTGACTTACTTCTTTGCCCTTCCTAAAAGGATTGCAAGGTCGAAGCCTGTTTTACTGCTTTCATGGGGGTCAAGCTACTCCCCGGGACACCGGAAGAGGATGTGCGAACCTTCTCCTCCTGCGTGATTGCGGGCTGGAAGGACGATGTCAGTGGTGAGGACCTTGAGGACTCAGGTGATTTTTCCCGGGGTTTGAGATGTCTCGGGTCAATGAAGACACCTCAACTTGTCTCGAAGAGAGATGATGACATAAAAATCATGCACAATAGGATCACGCTGAGGCCCAGAGAGAAACTCCTTTTCCCCAACGTTAATGATCTCCTTTAGAGTGGACCCCCGTTTTGATCCCTTTTTCCATGACCAAGTCATCAGAAACTCCTCCCTGACTGATTTTTGTCATGCTGATTCCTTGGCTCTTTTCCTCTTTGTCTGTGATTTAGAAAGACCTGCTTTCAAGAGGTTGACCACCGGAAGAACTCAAGGTGAGTGAATGACGGCGGTTTTCCCTTGTCCCTGGGGATACCTAGACAAGTGAATATGGAGCCCAAGAGGCAGTCGGGTTTTGTGGAAAGGCTGAGACGTGTCCCCTGCCTTGAGCTTGACCTGACCGATTGACCAAGGGGCGGTGATATGCACGGGTGGATAGTTAGGAAGCACAGGAACCTAGAAGAATTTCCACTTGAGTAATTTTTGTTAGTCCGGTTCCCAGTCGGGTATGTCTACGGAATTTTGAGAATATTTTCAACTCTCAACTATTTACACGATGGGAGTGTCTAGCAGCTCTACTGGAGAAACCAGAGAGACTTGCCCTAGTTGAAAGCCTGTGTCAGTGGCTACTGGACTCTTAGGATCTCCAGGGCCTCTTTCCCAGACATCTTGGTATTGGGTGAAGAACTGAGTAGCCTCATACCTCGTTGCAGCATTCAAGAAAAGGCAGCAGCACCAATATTTGAGTCAGAAAGCTAATGTCAGGTTCAATACCATTCGGTAAGTGGGTCGCGAGCGTCACGACTAGTTTCAGGTTCATGCCACAGGAGGTCAGGATCTGCTGAGAGTCTAATCAGGAAATGCAGGCATAACTGCTGCCTTCCACATGTGGAAAGATCATTTTCTTGACAGATCTTCGGAATCTTGTAGAGATTCCATAGAACTCCTTTTCCGTGTGCCCCACGGGATCCTCTGATGCTTGATATACAGGAGGAGATGTGTTCCCTCTCTGGGGATTATTGGGGCCTGAGGTAGATTCGATTGCGTCTCTCCATGGCTCAGTGGTGAAATGAAAGCGTTGAAGGACTGTGGCAATTTTAACAAGTGTTGGCAGAATTCTTGGAAAGCTATTCTTTTCCAAATGTCCTCCAGCTGATTTGAAGGCCCCCCGGTACTGGGGACTCTTGGGTGCCATTTCCCGGGAGTCCGCACACGCTGGACAGTGCCCGTGGATGCATATTTGGCTGCCTTCAACAGCTCAGTCAGGCTTAATCAATTGCAAAGTCTCCTTTTGCCTGGGTCCTCCTGAAAATTTGTGCTACATCCAGAGACCTCTATGCCTTGTTCTGAATACTGCATGATTTTCTCCTTCTGTCATGGGTCAGCAGACTCCCCAGTGGGTTGCAAATGGCTGTCTTGATTTTGTCCATGTGTTCGCCAATGTCTGGCTGAAAGCATAGCCTTAGGGAAATGAGTTTCTCTCCTGGGATCTCTGTCTTACTGATTTCCCCTTTTCAAAGGGTTAGTGAGGTCGATGTCTCTTGTCCCGCTTTCATGGGGGTCAAGCCAACTGCCCGGGAAACGGGAAGACGATGTGTGAACCCTCTCATCCACTGTCCTTCCTGCGTGGAAGGAAGACATTTGTGGTAAGCATCTTCAGGTCTCAGGGGATTTTTCCTGGGGAGTGATATGGCTGGGGTCAATGATGACATAATCTGTCTGGAAGAGAGATGATGACCTAAAAATCATGCTCAGAGAGGTTATGCTGAGGCCCTGTGGGAAAGTCCTTTGGCCCCGCCTTACCGATCTTCTTTAGAGCAGACCCCCATTTTCATTCCTTTCACCTGCACCAAGTAATCCAAAAGACCTGGGTGGCTGATTTTTGTCAGGCTGATTCCTTGGCTCTTTTCCTCTTTTTGTGTCATTTAGAAAGACCTGCTTCCATGAAACTCACCGTGGCGAGGTCACAAGGTGAGGGAATTACCGTGATTTTCCCTGGCCCCATCTGACACTTGGACAAGTGAGGATGCAGCCCAAAAGGCAGTAGAGGTTGTTGACAAAGCTGAGGCATGTCCCCTGGTGTTTGCTTGACCTTGCCTGGTTGACTAAGTGGCAGTGATGTGCGTGGGTGGATACTCAGGAATCTGAGGATCCTGAAAAATGTGCGCTTGAGTCGTCTCCGATAGCCGGGGTCCAAGTCCGATACATCCTAGGGAATTTTGAGAAATGCACAACGAGAAGAATGTATTTTCCCAAGATATTTATGGGAGGTGAATGGCTCAGAGCTCTACGGGAGACTGGTCAACTTGCCATATTGAAAGCGTTTGTCAGTTTCAGCTGGCTTCTTAGGATCTGCAGGGCACTTTTCCCAGGAATCTTGAAATTGGATGAGAGATTCCGTAGTCTGATAGCTGGCTCCAGCTTTCAAGTGAAGGTAGCTGCACAGATACCTGCGTAGAAAATCTAAAGTCAGGGTCTATGCCACGTGTGAGGAGGACACGAGGGTCGTGAGCAGTTTCAGGTTCATGCCACAGGAAGTCGTGTTTCCTTGGAGCTGTAGACAGTGAATGCAGGTGTAAATGCTGCCTTGCACGAGTGCAAAGATCACTGTTCCTACACAGTTCATTGGAATCCCGTAGAGTTTCCATAAGACTCCTGCTCTGTTTGTGCCAAGAGATCTTCTGATGGTTGATAAACAGGAGGAGATATGTTCCCTGTGTTACCGTTCTTTGGGAAAGAGGTGGCCGGGTCTGTGTCTCTGCATGGCACAAGGGTGAAATCAAACTCCGGAAATTCGAAGGAGAAGTTTGAGGCATATTCCTGGAGTAAGCACTCTTCCGAGTTTCCCACAGTTCGTTTGAAGATCCCCAGTTTGGGGAACCCTTGGGTGTAATTTCCTGAGAGTGCTCGTGCACGGGACAGTGCCTGTGGACACAGATTTGGCTTCCTTGTTACATGGGCCAGGGATGATCAAAATGAAAAGCCTCTCCTTGCCTGGGACCTCCTGAGTTTTTTTTTACTACGGTCTGAGACCTCTATGGCATGTCCTGATCTGGCACATGTCTGCCTTTCTGTCAAGGGTGAGCAGTCTCCCTAATGGGTTAGAAGTGCGTGTCTTGATGTTGTCCATATTTTTGAGCACATGTGGGAAAAACCTTAGCTGTTAGACCATGGATGTCTCTCGTCCGATGTCTGGCTTACTTCTTTGTCCTTCCTAAAAGGCTTGCAAGGTCCAGGCCTGTTTTCCCGCTTTCATGAGGGTCAAGCTACTCCCCAGGAACCTGGAAGAGGATGTGCGAACATTCTCATCCTGCATGATTCCGGGCTGGATGGAAGATGTCTGTGGTAAGGAACTTGAGGACTCAGGTGATTTTTCCTGGGGATTGATATGTCTCGGGTCAATGATGACACCTCCACTTCTCTGGAAGAGAAATGATGACATTAAAATCACGCTCAATAGGATCACGCTGAGGCCCAGAGGGAAACTGCTTTTCCCCAATCTTAATGATCTCCTTTAGAATGGAGCCCGTTTTGATTCCTTTTACGTCCAGCACGTGATCGAAAACTCTTCACTGACCGATTTTTGTCAAGCTGATTCCTTGGCTCCTTTCCTCTTTTTCTCTGACTTAGAAAGACCTACTTCCAAGAGATTCACCACAGGAAGAACACAAGGTGAGTGAATGATGGCAGTTTTACCTTGTCCCTGCTGATACTTGGACAAGTGAAAATGGAGCCCAAAAGGCAGTCGGGTTTTGTGGAGAAGCTGAGACGCGTGCCCTGCTTTTAGCTTGACCTGACCGATTGAATAAGTGGCGGTGATATGCACGGGTGGATAGTTAGGAAGCACAGGAACCTGGAAGAATTTCCACTTGAGGAATTTTTGATCATCCGGTGCCCAGCCTGGTATGTCTACGGAATTGAGAGAATGCACAGCGAGACAAATGTGCTTTTCTCATATATTTTCCGCTTGGGAATGGCTAGGAGCTCTACTGGAGAAACCGGACATACTTGCCATAGTTGAAAGCCTGTGTCAGTTGCGACTGGACGATTAGGATCTGCCGGGTATCTTTCCCACAAATCCTGGCATTGGATGAACAATCGAGTAGTCTGATACCTCACTGTCGCTATCAAGAAAAGGTAGCAGCACAAATATCTGAGTCAAAAAACTAAGGTCAGGTTCGACGGCATTTGGTAAACGCGATGCGCGCGTCATGACTAGTTTCAGGTACGTGCCACAGAAGTCACGATCGGCTAACACTCTAGTCAGGAAATGCAGGCATAACTGCTGCCTTCCACATGCGGAAAGATCATTTTCTTGACAGTTCTTTGGAATCTCATAGAGATTCTGTAGAACTGCTTTTCTGTATGCCCCACAGGATCCTGTGGTGGTTGATATACAGGTGGAGATGTTCTCCCTCTACAGGGATTATTCGGGCCTGAGGTAGATTGGATTGTGTCTCTACACGGCTCAGTGGTGAAATCAAAGTGTTGAAGGACTGTGTAAATTTCTAGAAGTGTTGGCACAATTCTTGGAAAGGAACTCATTTCCAAAGGTCCTTCCAGCTGATTTGAAGATCCCCAGTTACTGGGGACTCTTGGGTGCCGTTTCCCGAGAGTCCAACACGTTGGACAGTGCCCCTGGACGCATATTTGGCTGCCTTCAACACATCAGTCGGGGTTAATCAATTGCAAAGGCTCCTGTTGCCTGCGTGCTCCTAAGAATTTGTACTACATCCAGGCACGAGTCTCACCTTGTGTCAAGGGTCAGCAGTCTCCCCAGTGGGTTGTAAATGGGTGTCTTGATTTTGTGCATATGTTTGCGACTATCTGGGAGAAAGCATAGCCATAGGGAAGTGAGCTTCTCTCCTGTGATCTTTGTCTTACCGATTTGCCCTTTTCCAAGGGATAGTGAGGTCGATGTCTGTTGTCCTGCTTTCATGGGGGTCAAGCCAACTCCCCTGGAAACTGGAAGACGATGTGTGAATTCTCTCACCCAGTGTCATTCCTCGGTGGAAGGAAGACATTTGTGGTAAGCATCTTCAGGTCTCAGGGGATTTTTCCTGGGGAGAGATATGGCTCGGGTCAATGATGACATAACCTGTCTCGAAGAGAGATGATGACCTCAAAATCGTGCTCAGTGGGTTTATGCTGAGGCCCTGGGAGACACTCCTTTGCCCCTGCCTTATAGATCTTCTTTAGAGCAGACCCCCATTTTCATTCCTTTCACCTGCACCAAGTGATCCAAAACACCTGGGTGGCTGATTTTTGTCAGGCTGATTCCTTGGCTCTTTTCCTCTTTTTGTGTCATTTAGAAAGACCTGCTTCCATGAAACTCACCGTGGCGAGGTCACAAGGTGAGGGAATTACCGTGATTTTCCCTGGCCCCATCTGACACTTGGACAAGTGAGGATGCAGCCCAAAAGGCAGTAGAGGTTGTTGACAAAGCTGAGGCATGTCCCCTGGTGTTTGCTTGACCTTGCCTGGTTGACTAAGTGGCAGTGATGTGCGTGGATGGATACTCAGGAATCTGAGGATCCTGAAAAATGTGCACTTGAGTCGTCTCCGATAGCCGGGGTCCAAGTCCGATACGTCCTAGGGAATTGGGAGAAATGCACAACGAGAAGAAGGTATTTTCCCAAGATATTTATGGGAGGTGAATGGCTCAGAGCTCTACGGGAGACTGGTCAACTTGCCATATTGAAAGCGTTTGTCAGTTTCAGCTGGCTTCTTAGGATCTGCAGGGCACTTTTCCCAGGAATCTTGAAATTGGATGAGAGATTCCGTAGTCTGATAGCTGGCTCCAGCTTTCAAGTGAAGGTAGCTGCACAGATACCTGCATAGAAAATCTAAAGTCAGGGTCTATGCCACGTGTGAGGAGGACACGAGGGTCGTGAGCAGTTTCAGGTTCATGCCACAGGAAGTCGTGTTTCCTTGGAGCTGTAGACAGTGAATGCAGGTGTAAATGCTGCCTTGCACGCGTGCAAAGATCACTCTTCCTACACAGTTCATTGGAATCCCGTAGAGTTTCCATAAGACTCCTGCTCTGTTTGTGCCAAGAGATCTTCTGATGGTTGATAAACAGGAGGAGATATGTTCCCTGTGTTACCGTTCTTTGGGAAAGAGGTGGCCGGGTCTGTGTCTCTGCATGGCACAAGGGTGAAATCAAACTCCGGAAATTGGTAGGAGAAGTTTGGGGCAAATTCTTGGAGTAAGCACTCTTCTGAGTGTCCCACAGCTCGTTTGAAGATCCCCAGTTTGGGGAACCCTTGGGTGTAATTTCCTGAGAGTGCTCGTGCACGGGACAGTGCCTGTGGACACAGATTTGGCTTCCTTGTTACATGGGCCAGGGCTGATCAAAATGAAAAGCCTCTCCTTGCCTGGGACCTCCTGAGTTTTTTTTACTACGGTCTGAGACCTCTATGCCATGTCCTGATCTGGCACATGTCTGCCTTTCTGTCAAGGGTGAGCAGTCTCCCTAATGGGTTAGAAGTGCGTGTCTTGATGTTGTCCATATTTTTGAGCACATGTGGGAAAAACCTTAGCTGTTAGACCATGGATGTCTCTCGTCCGATGTCTGGCTTACTTCTTTGTCCTTCCTAAAAGGCTTGCAAGGTCCAGGCCTGTTTTCCCGCTTTCATGAGGGTCAAGCTACTCCCCAGGAACCTGGAAGAGGATGTGCGAACATTCTCATCCTGCATGATTCCGGGCTGGATGGAAGATGTCTGTGGTAAGGAACTTGAGGACTCAGGTGATTTTTCCTGGGGATTGATATGTCTCGGGTCAATGATGACACCTCCACTTCTCTGGAAGAGAAATGATGACATTAAAATCACGCTCAATAGGATCACGCTGAGGCCCAGAGGGAAACTGCTTTTCCCCAATCTTAATGATCTCCTTTAGAATGGAGCCCGTTTTGATTCCTTTTACGTCCAGCACGTGATCGAAAACTCCTCACTGACCGATTTTTGTCAAGCTGATTCCTTGGCTCCTTTCCTCTTTTTCTCTGACTTAGAAAGACCTACTTCCAAGAGATTCACCACAGGAAGAACACAAGGTGAGTGAATGATGGCAGTTTTACCTTGTCCCTGCTGATACTTGGACAAGTGAAAATGGAGCCCAAAAGGCAGTCGGGTTTTGTGGAGAAGCTGAGACGCGTGCCCTGCTTTTAGCTTGACCTGACCGATTGAATAAGTGACGGTGATATGCACGGGTGGATAGTTAGGAAGCACAGGAACCTGGAAGAATTTCCACTTGAGGAATTTTTGATCATCCGGTGCCCAGCCTGGTATGTCTACGGAATTGAGAGAATGCACAGCGAGACAAATGTGCTTTTCTCATATATTTTCCGCTTGGGAATGGCTAGGAGCTCTACTGGAGAAACCGGACATACTTGCCATAGTTGAAAGCCTGTGTCAGTTGCGACTGGACGATTAGGATCTGCCGGGTATCTTTCCCACAAATCCTGGCATTGGATGAACAATCGAGTAGTCTGATACCTCACTGTCGCTATCAAGAAAAGGTAGCAGCACAAATATCTGAGTCAAAAAACTAAGGTCAGGTTCGACGGCCTTTGGTAAACGCGATGCGCGCGTCATGACTGGTTTCAGGTACGTGCCACAGGAAGTCACGATCGGCTAACACTCTAGTCAGGAAATGCAGGCATAACTGCTGCCTTCCACATGCGGAAAGATCATTTTCTTGACAGTTCTTTGGAATCTCATAGAGATTCTGTAGAACTGCTTTTCTGTATGCCCCACAGGATCCTGTGGTGGTTGATATACAGGTGGAGATGTTCTCCCTCTATAGGGATTATTCGGGCCTGAGGTAGATTGGATTGTGTCTCTACACGGCTCCGTGGTGAAATCAAAGTGTTGAAGGACT
Source organism: Loxodonta africana (assembly GCF_030014295.1). Taxonomy (NCBI): domain Eukaryota; kingdom Metazoa; phylum Chordata; class Mammalia; order Proboscidea; family Elephantidae; genus Loxodonta; species Loxodonta africana. The sequence continues at coordinate 775,492 of NW_026975673.1, forward strand.
GTGGAAATTTCTAGAAGTGTTGGCACAATTCTTGGAAAGGAACTCATTTCCAAAGGTCCTTCCAGCTGATTTGAAGATCCCCAGTTACTGGGGACTCTTGGGTGCCGTTTCCCGAGAGTCCAACACGTTGGGCAGTGCCCCTGGACGCATATTTGGCTGCCTTCAACACATCAGTCGGGGTTAATCAATTGCAAAGGCTCCTGTTGCCTGCGTGCTCCTAAGAATTTGTACTACATCCAGGCACGAGTCTCACCTTGTGTCAAGGGTCAGCAGTCTCCCCAGTGGGTTGTAAATGGGTGTCTTGATTTTGTGCATATGTTTGCGACTATCTGGGAGAAAGCATAGCCATAGGGAAGTGAGCTTCTCTCCTGTGATCTTTGTCTTACCGATTTGCCCTTTTCCAAGGGATAGTGAGGTCGATGTCTGTTGTCCTGCTTTCATGGGGGTCAAGCCAACTCCCCTGGAAACTGGAAGACGATGTGTGAATTCTCTCACCCAGTGTCATTCCTCGGTGGAAGGAAGACATTTGTGGTAAGCATCTTCAGGTCTCAGGGGATTTTTCCTGGGGAGAGATATGGCTCGGGTCAATGATGACATAACCTGTCTCGAAGAGAGATGATGACCTCAAAATCGTGCTCAGTGGGTTTATGCTGAGGCCCTGCGAGACACTCCTTTGCCCCGGCCTTATAGGTCTTCTTTAGAGCAGACCCCCATTTTCATTCCTTTCACCTGCACCAAGTGATCCAAAACACCTGGGTGGCTGATTTTTGTCAGGCTGATTCCTTGGCTCTTTTCCTCTTTTTGTGTCATTTAGAAAGACCTGCTTCCATGAAACTCACCGTGGCGAGGTCACAAGGTGAGGGAATTACCGTGATTTTCCCTGGCCCCATCTGACACTTGGACAAGTGAGGATGCAGCCCAAAAGGCAGTAGAGGTTGTTGACAAAGCTGAGGCATGTCCCCTGGTGTTTGCTTGACCTTGCCTGGTTGACTAAGTGGCAGTGATGTGCGTGGATGGATACTCAGGAATCTGAGGATCCTGAAAAATGTGCGCTTGAGTCGTCTCCGATAGCCGGGGTCCAAGTCCGATACATCCTAGGGAATTTTGAGAAATGCACAACGAGAAGAATGTATTTTCCCAAGATATTTATGGGAGGTGAATGGCTCAGAGCTCTACGGGAGACTGGTCAACTTGCCATATTGAAAGCGTTTGTCAGTTTCAGCTGGCCTCTTAGGATCTGCAGGGCACTTTTCCCAGGAATCTTGAAATTGGATGAGAGATTCCGTAGTCTGATAGCTGGCTCCAGCTTTCAAGTGAAGGTAGCTGCACAGATACCTGCGTAGAAAATCTAAAGTCAGGGTCTATGCCACGTGTGAGGAGGACACGAGGGTCGTGAGCAGTTTCAGGTTCATGCCACAGGAAGTCGTGTTTCCTTGGAGCTGTAGACAGTGAATGCAGGTGTAAATGCTGCCTTGCACGAGTGCAAAGATCACTGTTCCTACACAGTTCATTGGAATCCCGTAGAGTTTCCATAAGACTCCTGCTCTGTTTGTGCCAAGAGATCTTCTGATGGTTGATAAACAGGAGGAGATATGTTCCCTGTGTTACCGTTCTTTGGGAAAGAGGTGGCCGGGTCTGTGTCTCTGCATGGCACAAGGGTGAAATCAAACTCCGGAAATTGGTAGGAGAAGTTTGGGGCAAATTCTTGGAGTAAGCACTCTTCTGAGTGTCCCACAGCTCGTTTGAAGATCCCCAGTTTGGGGAACCCTTGGGTGTAATTTCCTGAGAGTGCTCGTGCACGGGACAGTGCCTGTGGACACAGATTTGGCTTCCTTGTTACATGGGCCAGGGCTGATCAAAATGAAAAGCCTCTCCTTGCCTGGGACCTCCTGAGTTTTTTTTACTACGGTCTGAGACCTCTATGCCATGTCCTGATCTGGCACATGTCTGCCTTTCTGTCAAGGGTGAGCAGTCTCCCTAATGGGTTAGAAGTGCGTGTCTTGATGTTGTCCATATTTTTGAGCACATGTGGGAAAAACCTTAGCTGTTAGACCATGGATGTCTCTCGTCCGATGTCTGGCTTACTTCTTTGTCCTTCCTAAAAGGCTTGCAAGGTCCAGGCCTGTTTTCCCACTTTCATGAGGGTCAAGCTACTCCCCAGGAACCTGGAAGAGGATGTGCGAACATTCTCATCCTGCATGATTCCGGGCTGGATGGAAGATGTCTGTGGTAAGGAACTTGAGGACTCAGGTGATTTTTCCTGGGGATTGATATGTCTCGGGTCAATGATGACACCTCCACTTCTCTGGAAGAGAAATGATGACATTAAAATCACGCTCAATGGGATCACGCTGAGGCCCAGAGGGAAACTGCTTTTCCCCAATCTTAATGATCTCCTTTAGAATGGAGCCCGTTTTGATTCCTTTTACGTCCAGCACGTGATCGAAAACTCCTCACTGACCGATTTTTGTCAAGCTGATTCCTTGGCTCCTTTCCTCTTTTTCTCTGACTTAGAAAGACCTACTTCCAAGAGATTCACCACAGGAAGAACACAAGGTGAGTGAATGACGGCAGTTTTACCTTGTCCCTGCTGATACTTGGACAAGTGAAAATGGAGCCCAAAAGGCAGTCGGGTTTTGTGGAGAAGCTGAGACGCGTGCCCTGCTTTTAGCTTGACCTGACCGATTGAATAAGTGGCGGTGATATGCACGGGTGGATCGTTAGGAAGCACAGGAACCTGGAAGAATTTCCACTTGAGGAATTTTTGATCATCCGGTGCCCAGCCTGGTATGTCTACGGAATTGAGAGAATGCACAGCGAGACAAATGTGCTTTTCTCATATATTTTCCGCCTGGGAATGGCTAGGAGCTCTACTGGAGAAACCGGACATACTTGCCATAGTTGAAAGCCTGTGTCAGTTGCGACTGGACGATTAGGATCTGCCGGGTATCTTTCCCACAAATCCTGGCATTGGATGAACAATCGAGTAGTCTGATACCTCACTGTCGCTATCAAGAAAAGGTAGCAGCACAAATATCTGAGTCAAAAAACTAAGGTCAGGTTCGACGGCATTTGGTAAACGCGATGCGCGCGTCATGACTAGTTTCAGGTACGTGCCACAGGAAGTCACGATCGGCTAACACTCTAGTCAGGAAATGCAGGCATAACTGCTGCCTTCCACATGCGGAAAGATCATTTTCTTGACAGTTCTTTGGAATCTCATAGAGATTCTGTAGAACTGCTTTTCTGTATGCCCCACAGGATCCTGTGGTGGTTGATATACAGGAGGAGATGTTCTCCCTCTATAGGGATTATTCGGGCCTGAGGTAGATTGGATTGTGTCTCTACACGGCTCAGTGGTGAAATCAAAGTGTTGAAGGACTGTGGAAATTTCTAGAAGTGTTGGCACAATTCTTGGAAAGGAACTCATTTCCAAAGGTCCTTCCAGCTGATTTGAAGATCCCCAGTTACTGGGGACTCTTGGGTGCCGTTTCCCGAGAGTCCAACACGTTGGACAGTGCCCCTGGACGCATATTTGGCTGCCTTCAACACATCAGTCGGGGTTAATCAATTGCAAAGGCTCCTGTTGCCTGCGTGCTCCTAAGAATTTGTACTACATCCAGGCACGAGTCTCACCTTGTGTCAAGGGTCAGCAGTCTCCCCAGTGGGTTGTAAATGGGTGTCTTGATTTTGTGCATATGTTTGCGACTATCTGGGAGAAAGCATAGCCATAGGGAAGTGAGCTTCTCTCCTGTGATCTTTGTCTTACTGATTTGCCCTTTTTCCAAGGGATAGTGAGGTCGATGTCTGTTGTCCTGCTTTCATGGGGGTCAAGCCAACTCCCCTGGAAACTGGAAGACGATGTGTGAATTCTCTCACCCAGTGTCATTCCTCGGTGGAAGTAAGACATTTGTGGTAAGCATCTTCAGGTCTCAGGGGATTTTTCCTGGGGAGAGATATGGCTCGGGTCAATGATGACATAACCTGTCTCGAAGAGAGATGATGACCTCAAAATCGTGCTCAGTGGGTTTATGCTGAGGCCCTGCGAGACACTCCTTTGCCCCGGCCTTATAGATCTTCTTTAGAGCAGACCCCCATTTTCATTCCTTTCACCTGCACCAAGTGATCCAAAACACCTGGGTGGCTGATTTTTGTCAGGCTGATTCCTTGGCTCTTTTCCTCTTTTTGTGTCATTTAGAAAGACCTGCTTCCATGAAACTCACCGTGGCGAGGTCACAAGGTGAGGGAATTACCGTGATTTTCCCTGGCCCCATCTGACACTTGGACAAGTGAGGATGCAGCCCAAAAGGCAGTAGAGGTTGTTGACAAAGCTGAGGCATGTCCCCTGGTGTTTGCTTGACCTTGCCTGGTTGACTAAGTGGCAGTGATGTGCGTGGATGGATACTTAGGAATCTGAGGATCCTGAAAAATGTGCGCTTGAGTCGTCTCCGATAGCCGGGGTCCAAGTCCGATACGTCCTAGGGAATTTTGAGAAATGCACAACGAGAAGAATGTATTTTCCCAAGATATTTATGGGAGGTGAATGGCTCAGAGCTCTACGGGAGACTGGTCAACTTGCCATATTGAAAGCGTTTGTCAGTTTCAGCTGGCTTCTTAGGATCTGCAGGGCACTTTTCCCAGGAATCTTGAAATTGGATGAGAGATTCCGTAGTCTGATAGCTGGCTCCAGCTTTCAAGTGAAGGTAGCTGCACAGATACCTGCGTAGAAAATCTAAAGTCAGGGTCTATGCCACGTGTGAGGAGGACACGAGGGTCGTGAGCAGTTTCAGGTTCATGCCACAGGAAGTCGTGTTTCCTTGGAGCTGTAGACAGTGAATGCAGGTGTAAATGCTGCCTTGCACGAGTGCAAAGATCACTCTTCCTACACAGTTCATTGGAATCCCGTAGAGTTTCCATAAGACTCCTGCTCTGTTTGTGCCAAGAGATCTTCTGATGGTTGATAAACAGGAGGAGATATGTTCCCTGTGTTACCGTTCTTTGGGAAAGAGGTGGCCGGGTCTGTGTCTCTGCATGGCACAAGGGTGAAATCAAACTCCGGAAATAGGTAGGAGAAGTTTGGGGCAAATTCTTGGAGTAAGCACTCTTCTGAGTGTCCCACAGCTCGTTTGAAGATCCCCAGTTTGGGGAACCCTTGGGTGTAATTTCCTGAGAGTGCTCGTGCACGGGACAGTGCCTGTGGACACAGATTTGGCTTCCTTGTTACATGGGCCAGGGCTGATCAAAATGAAAAGCCTCTCCTTGCCTGGGACCTCCTGAGTTTTTTTTACTACGGTCTGAGACCTCTATGCCATGTCCTGATCTGGCACATGTCTGCCTTTCTGTCAAGGGTGAGCAGTCTCCCTAATGGGTTAGAAGTGCGTGTCTTGATGTTGTCCATATTTTTGAGCACATGTGGGAAAAACCTTAGCTGTTAGACCATGGATGTCTCTCGTCCGATGTCTGGCTTACTTCTTTGTCCTTCCTAAAAGGCTTGCAAGGTCCAGGCCTGTTTTCCCGCTTTCATGAGGGTCAAGCTACTCCCCAGGAACCTGGAAGAGGAAGTGCGAACATTCTCATCCTGCATGATTCCGGGCTGGATGGAAGATGTCTGTGGTAAGGAACTTGAGGACTCAGGTGATTTTTCCTGGGGATTGATATGTCTCGGGTCAATGATGACACCTCCACTTCTCTGGAAGAGAAATGATGACATTAAAATCACGCTCAATAGGATCACGCTGAGGCCCAGAGGGAAACTGCTTTTCCCCAATCTTAATGATCTCCTTTAGAATGGAGCCCGTTTTGATTCCTTTTACGTCCAGCACGTGATCGAAAACTCCTCACTGACCGATTTTTGTCAAGCTGATTCCTTGGCTCCTTTCCTCTTTTTCTCTGACTTAGAAAGACCTACTTCCAAGAGATTCACCACAGGAAGAACACAAGGTGAGTGAATGACGGCAGTTTTACCTTGTCCCTGCTGATACTTGGACAAGTGAAAATGGAGCCCAAAAGGCAGTCGGGTTTTGTGGAGAAGCTGAGACGCGTGCCCTGCTTTTAGCTTGACCTGACCGATTGAATAAGTGGCGGTGATATGCACGGGTGGATCGTTAGGAAGCACAGGAACCTGGAAGAATTTCCACTTGAGGAATTTTTGATCATCCGGTGTCCAGCCTGGTATGTCTACGGAATTGAGAGAATGCACAGCGAGACAAATGTGCTTTTCTCATATATTTTCCACCTGGGAATGGCTAGGAGCTCTACTGGAGAAACCGGACATACTTGCCATAGTTGAAAGCCTGTGTCAGTTGCGACTGGACGATTAGGATCTGCCGGGTATCTTTCCCACAAATCCTGGCATTGGATGAACAATCGAGTAGTCTGATACCTCACTGTCGCTATCAAGAAAAGGTAGCAGCACAAATATCTGAGTCAAAAAACTAAGGTCAGGTTCGACGGCATTTGGTAAACGCCATGCGCGCGTCATGACTAGTTTCAGGTACGTGCCACAGGAAGTCACGATCGGCTAACACTCTAGTCAGGAAATGCAGGCATAACTGCTGCCTTCCACATGCGGAAAGATCATTTTCTTGACAGTTCTTTGGAATCTCATAGAGATTCTGTAGAACTGCTTTTCTGTATGCCCCACAGGATCCTGTGGTGGTTGATATACAGGTGGAGATGTTCTCCCTCTATAGGGATTATTCGGGCCTGAGGTAGATTGGATTGTGTCTCTACACGGCTCCGTGGTGAAATCAAAGTGTTGAAGGACTGTGGAAATTTCTAGAAGTGTTGGCACAATTCTTGGAAAGGAACTCATTTCCAAAGGTCCTTCCAGCTGATTTGAAGATCCCCAGTTACTGGGGACTCTTGGGTGCCGTTTCCCGAGAGTCCAACACGTTGGACAGTGCCCCTGGACGCATATTTGGCTGCCTTCAACACATCAGTCGGGGTTAATCAATTGCAAAGGCTCCTGTTGCCTGCGTGCTCCTAAGAATTTGTACTACATCCAGGCACGAGTCTCACCTTGTGTCAAGGGTCAGCAGTCTCCCCAGTGGGTTGTAAATGGGTGTCTTGATTTTGTGCGTATGTTTGCGACTATCTGGGAGAAAGCATAGCCATAGGGAAGTGAGCTTCTCTCCTGTGATCTTTGTCTTACCGATTTGCCCTTTTCCAAGGGATAGTGAGGTCGATGTCTGTTGTCCTGCTTTCATGGGGGTCAAGCCAACTCCCCTGGAAACTGGAAGACGATGTGTGAATTCTCTCACCCAGTGTCATTCCTCGGTGGAAGGAAGACATTTGTGGTAAGCATCTTCAGGTCTCAGGGGATTTTTCCTGGGGAGAGATATGGCTCGGGTCAATGATGACATAACCTGTCTCGAAGAGAGATGATGACCTCAAAATCGTGCTCAGTGGGTTTATGCTGAGGCCCTGCGAGACACTCCTTTGCCCCGGCCTTATAGATCTTCTTTAGAGCAGACCCCCATTTTCATTCCTTTCACCTGCACCAAGTGATCCAAAACACCTGGGTGGCTGATTTTTGTCAGGCTGATTCCTTGGCTCTTTTCCTCTTTTTGTGTCATTTAGAAAGACCTGCTTCCATGAAACTCACCGTGGCGAGGTCACAAGGTGAGGGAATTACCGTGATTTTCCCTGGCCCCATCTGACACTTGGACAAGTGAGGATGCAGCCCAAAAGGCAGTAGAGGTTGTTGACAAAGCTGAGGCATGTCCCCTGGTGTTTGCTTGACCTTGCCTGGTTGACTAAGTGGCAGTGATGTGCGTGGATGGATACTTAGGAATCTGAGGATCCTGAAAAATGTGCGCTTGAGTCGTCTCCGATAGCCGGGGTCCAAGTCCGATACATCCTAGGGAATTTTGAGAAATGCACAACGAGAAGAATGTATTTTCCCAAGATATTTATGGGAGGTGAATGGCTCAGAGCTCTACGGGAGACTGGTCAACTTGCCATATTGAAAGCGTTTGTCAGTTTCAGCTGGCTTCTTAGGATCTGCAGGGCACTTTTCCCAGGAATCTTGAAATTGGATGAGAGATTCCGTAGTCTGATAGCTGGCTCCAGCTTTCAAGTGAAGGTAGCTGCACAGATACCTGCGTAGAAAATCTAAAGTCAGGGTCTATGCCACGTGTGAGGAGGACACGAGGGTCGTGAGCAGTTTCAGGTTCATGCCACAGGAAGTCGTGTTTCCTTGGAGCTGTAGACAGTGAATGCAGGTGTAAATGCTGCCTTGCACGAGTGCAAAGATCACTGTTCCTACACAGTTCGTTGGAATCCCGTAGAGTTTCCATAAGACTCCTGCTCTGTTTGTGCCAAGAGATCTTCTGATGGTTGATAAACAGGAGGAGATATGTTCCCTGTGTTACCGTTCTTTGGGAAAGAGGTGGCCGGGTCTGTGTCTCTGCATGGCACAAGGGTGAAATCAAACTCCGGAAATAGGTAGGAGAAGTTTGGGGCAAATTCTTGGAGTAAGCACTCTTCTGAGTGTCCCACAGCTCGTTTGAAGATCCCCAGTTTGGGGAACCCTTGGGTGTAATTTCCTGAGAGTGCTCGTGCACGGGACAGTGCCTGTGGACACAGATTTGGCTTCCTTGTTACATGGGCCAGGGCTGATCAAAATGAAAAGCCTCTCCTTGCCTGGGACCTCCTGAGTTTTTTTTACTACGGTCTGAGACCTCTATGCCATGTCCTGATCTGGCACATGTCTGCCTTTCTGTCAAGGGTGAGCAGTCTCCCTAATGGGTTAGAAGTGCGTGTCTTGATGTTGTCCATATTTTTGAGCACATGTGGGAAAAACCTTAGCTGTTAGACCATGGATGTCTCTCGTCCGATGTCTGGCTTACTTCTTTGTCCTTCCTAAAAGGCTTGCAAGGTCCAGGCCTGTTTTCCCGCTTTCATGAGGGTCAAGCTACTCCCCAGGAACCTGGAAGAGGATGTGCGAACATTCTCATCCTGCATGATTCCGGGCTGGATGGAAGATGTCTGTGGTAAGGAACTTGAGGACTCAGGTGATTTTTCCTGGGGATTGATATGTCTCGGGTCAATGATGACACCTCCACTTCTCTGGAAGAGAAATGATGACATTAAAATCACGCTCAATAGGATCACGCTGAGGCCCAGAGGGAAACTGCTTTTCCCCAATCTTAATGATCTCCTTTAGAATGGAGCCCGTTTTGATTCCTTTTACGTCCAGCACGTGATCGAAAACTCCTCACTGACCGATTTTTGTCAAGCTGATTCCTTGGCTCCTTTCCTCTTTTTCTCTGACTTAGAAAGACCTACTTCCAAGAGATTCACCACAGGAAGAACACAAGGTGAGTGAATGACGGCAGTTTTACCTTGTCCCTGCTGATACTTGGACAAGTGAAAATGGAGCCCAAAAGGCAGTCGGGTTTTGTGGAGAAGCTGAGACGCGTGCCCTGCTTTTAGCTTGACCTGACCGATTGAATAAGTGGCGGTGATATGCACGGGTGGATAGTTAGGAAGCACAGGAACCTGGAAGAATTTCCACTTGAGGAATTTTTGATCATCCGGTGCCCAGCCTGGTATGTCTACGGAATTGAGAGAATGCACAGCGAGACAAATGTGCTTTTCTCATATATTTTCCGCTTGGGAATGGCTAGGAGCTCTACTGGAGAAACCGGACATACTTGCCATAGTTGAAAGCCTGTGTCAGCTGCGACTGGACGATTAGGATCTGCCGGGTATCATTCCCACAAATCCTGGCATTGGATGAACAATCGAGTAGTCTGATACCTCACTGTCGCTATCAAGAAAAGGTAGCAGCACAAATATCTGAGTCAAAAAACTAAGGTCAGGTTCGATGGCATTTGGTAAACGCGATGCGCGCGTCATGACTAGTTTCAGGTACGTGCCACAGGAAGTCACGATCGGCTAACACTCTTGTCAGGAAATGCAGGCATAACTGCTGCCTTCCACATGCGGAAAGATCATTTTCTTGACAGTTCTTTGGAATCTCATAGAGATTCTGTAGAACTGCTTTTCTGTATGCCCCACAGGATCCTGTGGTGGTTGATATACAGGTGGAGATGTTCTCCCTCTATAGGGATTATTCGGGCCTGAGGTAGATTGGATTGTGTCTCTACACGGCTCAGTGGTGAAATCAAAGTGTTGAAGGACTGTGGAAATTTCTAGAAGTGTTGGCACAATTCTTGGAAAGGAACTCATTTCCAAAGGTCCTTCCAGCTGATTTGAAGATCCCCAGTTACTGGGGACTCTTGGGTGCCGTTTCCCGAGAGTCCAACACGTTGGACAGTGCCCCTGGACGCATATTTGGCTGCCTTCAACACATCAGTCGGGGTTAATCAATTGCAAAGGCTCCTGTTGCCTGCGTGCTCCTAAGAATTTGTACTACATCCAGGCACGAGTCTCACCTTGTGTCCAGGGTCAGCAGTCTCCCCAGTGGGTTGTAAATGGGTGTCTTGATTTTGTGCATATGTTTGCGACTATCTGGGAGAAAGCATAGCCATAGGGAAGTGAGCTTCTCTCCTGTGATCTTTGTCTTACCGATTTGCCCTTTTCCAAGGGATAGTGAGGTCGATGTCTGTTGTCCTGCTTTCATGGGGGTCAAGCCAACTCCCCTGGAAACTGGAAGACGATGTGTGAATTCTCTCACCCAGTGTCATTCCTCGGTGGAAGGAAGACATTTGTGGTAAGCATCTTCAGGTCTCAGGGGATTTTTCCTGGGGAGAGATATGGCTCGGGTCAATGATGACATAACCTGTCTCGAAGAGAGATGATGACCTCAAAATCGTGCTCAGTGGGTTTATGCTGAGGCCCTGCGAGACACTCCTTTGCCCCGGCCTTATAGATCTTCTTTAGAGCAGACCCCCATTTTCATTCCTTTCACCTACACCAAGTGATCCAAAACACCTGGGTGGCTGATTTTTGTCAGGCTGATTCCTTGGCTCTTTTCCTCTTTTTGTGTCATTTAGAAAGACCTGCTTCCATGAAACTCACCGTGGCGAGGTCACAAGGTGAGGGAATTACCGTGATTTTCCCTGGCCCCATCTGACACTTGGACAAGTGAGGATGCAGCCCAAAAGGCAGTAGAGGTTGTTGACAAAGCTGAGGCATGTCCCCTGGTGTTTGCTTGACCTTGCCTGGTTGACTAAGTGGCAGTGATGTGCGTGGATGGATACTCAGGAATCTGAGGATCCTGAAAAATGTGCGCTTGAGTCGTCTCCGATAGCCGGGGTCCAAGTCCGATACATCCTAGGGAATTTTGAGAAATGCACAACGAGAAGAATGTATTTTCCCAAGATATTTATGGGAGGTGAATGGCTCAGAGCTCTACGGGAGACTGGTCAACTTGCCATATTGAAAGCGTTTGTCAGTTTCAGCTGGCTTCTTAGGATCTGCAGGGCGCTTTTCCCAGGAATCTTGAAATTGGATGAGAGATTCCGTAGTCTGATAGCTGGCTCCAGCTTTCAAGTGAAGGTAGCTGCACAGATACCTGCATAGAAAATCTAAAGTCAGGGTCTATGCCACGTGTGAGGAGGACACGAGGGTCGTGAGCAGTTTCAGGTTCATGCCACAGGAAGTCGTGTTTCCTTGGAGCTGTAGACAGTGAATGCAGGTGTAAATGCTGCCTTGCACGAGTGCAAAGATCACTGTTCCTACACAGTTCATTGGAATCCCGTAGAGTTTCCATAAGATTCCTGCTCTGTTTGTGCCAAGAGATCTTCTGATGGTTGATAAACAGGAGGAGATATGTTCCCTGAGTTACCGTTCTTTGGGAAAGAGGTGGCCGGGTCTGTGTCTCTGCATGGCACAAGGGTGAAATCAAACTCCGGAAATTGGTAGGAGAAGTTTGGGGCAAATTCTTGGAGTAAGCACTCTTCTGAGTGTTCCACAGCTCGTTTGAAGATCCCCAGTTTGGGGAACCCTTGCGTGTAATTTGCTGAGAGTGCTCGTGCACGGGACAGTGCCTGTGGACACAAATTTGGCTTCCATGTTACATGGGCCAGGGCTGATCAAAACGAAAAGCTTCTCCTTCCCTGGGAACTCCTGAGTTTTTTTTACTACTGTCTGAGGCCTCTATGCCATGTCCTGATCTGGCACATGTCTGCCTTTCTGTCAAGGGTGAGCAGTCTCCCTAATGGGTTAGAAGTGCGTGTCTTGATGTTGTCCATATTTTTGAGCACATGTGGGAAAAACCTTAGCTGTTAGACCATGGATGTCTCTCGTGCGATGTCTGGCTTACTTCTTTGTCCTTCCTAAAAGGATTGCAAGGTCCAGGCCTGTTTTCCCGCTTTCGTGAGGGTCAAGCTACTCCCCAGGAACCTGGAAGAGGAAGTGCGAACATTCTCATCCTGCATGATTCCGGGCTGGATGGAAGATGTCTGTGGTAAGGAACTTGAGGACTCAGGTGATTTTTCCTGGGGATTGATATGTCTCGGGTCAATGATGACACCTCCACTTCTCTGGAAGTGAAATGATGACATTAAAATCACGCTCAATAGGATCACGCTGAGGCCCAGAGGGAAACTGCTTTTCCCCAATCTTAATGATCTCTTTTAGAATGGAGCCCGTTTTGATTCCTTTTACGTCCAGCACGTGATCGAAAACTCCTCACTGACTGATTTTTGTCAAGCTGATTCCTTGGCTCCTTTCCTCTTTTTCTCTGACTTAGAAAGACCTACTTCCAAGAGATTCACCACAGGAAGAACACAAGGTGAGTGAATGACGGCAGTTTTACCTTGTCCCTGCTGATACTTGGTCAAGTGAAAATGGAGCCCAAAAGGCAGTCGGGTTTTGTGGAGAAGCTGAGACGCGTACCCTGCTTTTATCTTGACCTGACCGATTGAATAAGTGGCGGTGATATGCACGGGTGGATAGTTAGGAAGCACAGGAACCTGGAAGAATTTCCACTTGAGGAATTTCTGATCATCCGGTGCCCAGCCTGGTATGTCTACGGAATTGAGAGAATGCACAGCGAGACAAATGTGCTTTTCTCATATATTTTCCGCTTTGGAATGGCTAGGAGCTCTACTGGAGAATCCGGACATACTTGCCATAGTTGAAAGCCTGTGTCAGTTGCGACTGGACGATTAGGATCTGCCGGGTATCTTTCCCACAAATCCTGGCATTGGATGAACAATCGAGTAGTCTGATACCTCACTGTAGCTATCAAGAAAAGGTAGCAGCACAAATATCTGAGTCAAAAAACTAAGGTCAGGTTCGATGGCATTTGGTAAACGCGATGCGCGCGTCATGACTAGTTTCAGGTACGTGCCACAGGAAGTCATGATCGGCTAACACTCTAGTCAGGAAATGCAGGCATAACTGCTGCCTTCCACATGCGGAAAGATCATTTTCTTGACAGTTCTTTGGAATCTCATAGAGATTCTGTAGAACTGCTTTTCTGTATGCCCCACAGGATCCTGTGGTGGTTGATATACAGGTGGAGATGTTCTCCCTCTACAGGGATTATTCGGGCCTGAGGTAGATTGGATTGTGTCTCTACACGGCTCAGTGGTGAAATCAAAGTGTTGAAGGACTGTGGAAATTTCTAGAAGTGTTGGCACAATTCTTGGAAAGGAACTCATTTCCAAAGGTCCTTCCAGCTGATTTGAAGATCCCCAGTTACTGGGGACTCTTGGGTGCCGTTTCCCGAGAGTCCAACACGTTGGACAGTGCCCCTGGACGCATATTTGGCTGCCTTCAACACATCAGTCGGGGTTAATCAATTGCAAAGGCTCCTGTTGCCTGCGTGCTCCTAAGAATTTGTACTACATCCAGGCACGAGTCTCACCTTGTGTCCAGGGTCAGCAGTCTCCCCAGTGGGTTGTAAATGGGTGTCTTGATTTTGTGCATATGTTTGCGACTATCTGGGGGAAAGCATAGCCATAGGGAAGTGAGCTTCTCTCCTGTGATCTTTGTCTTACTGATTTGCCCTTTTCCAAGGGATAGTGAGGTCGATGTCTGTTGTCCTGCTTTCATGGGGGTCAAGCCAACTCCCCTGGAAACTGGAAGACGATGTGTGAATTCTCTCACCCAGTGTCATTCCTCGGTGGAAGTAAGACATTTGTGGTAAGCATCTTCAGGTCTCAGGGGATTTTTCCTGGGGAGAGATATGGCTCGGGTCAATGATGACATAACCTGTCTCGAAGAGAGATGATGACCTCAAAATCGTGCTCAGTGGGTTTATGCTGAGGCCCTGCGAGACACTCCTTTGCCCCGGCCTTATAGATCTTCTTTAGAGCAGACCCCCATTTTCATTCCTTTCACCTACACCAAGTGATCCAAAACACCTGGGTGGCTGATTTTTGCCAGGCTGATTCCTTGGCTCTTTTCCTCTTTTTGTGTCATTTAGAAAGACCTGCTTCCATGAAACTCACCGTGGCGAGGTCACAAGGTGAGGGAATTACCGTGATTTTCCCTGGCCCCATCTGACACTTGGACAAGTGAGGATGCAGCCCAAAAGGCAGTAGAGGTTGTTGACAAAGCTGAGGCATGTCCCCTGGTGTTTGCTTGACCTTGCCTGGTTGACTAAGTGGCAGTGATGTGCGTGGGTGGATACTCAGGAATCTGAGGATCCTGAAAAATGTGCGCTTGAGTCGTCTCCGATAGCCGGGGTCCAAGTCCGATACATCCTAGGGAATTTTGAGAAATGCACAACGAGAAGAATGTATTTTCCCAAGATATTTATGGGAGGTGAATGGCTCAGAGCTCTACGGGAGACTGGTCAACTTGCCATATTGAAAGTGTTTGTCAGTTTCAGCTGGCTTCTTAGGATCTGCAGGGCACTTTTCCCAGGAATCTTGAAATTGGATGAGAGATTCCGTAGTCTGATAGCTGGCTCCAGCTTTCAAGTGAAGGTAGCTGCACAGATACCTGCGTAGAAAATCTAAAGTCAGGGTCTATGCCACGTGTGAGGAGGACACGAGGGTCGTGAGCAGTTTCAGGTTCATGCCACAGGAAGTCGTGTTTCCTTGGAGCTGTAGACAGTGAATGCAGGTGTAAATGCTGCCTTGCACGAGTGCAAAGATCACTGTTCCTACACAGTTCATTGGAATCCCGTAGAGTTTCCATAAGACTCCTGCTCTGCTTGTGCCAAGAGATCTTCTGATGGTTGATAAACAGGAGGAGATATGTTCCCTGTGTTACCGTTCTTTGGGAAAGAGGTGGCCGGGTCTGTGTCTCTGCATGGCACAAGGGTGAAATCAAACTCCGGAAATTGGTAGGAGAAGTTTGGGGCAAATTCTTGGAGTAAGCACTCTTCTGAGTGTCCCACAGCTCGTTTGAAGATCCCCAGTTTGGGGAACCCTTGGGTGTAATTTGCTGAGAGTGCTCGTGCACGGGACAGTGCCTGTGGACACAGATTTGGCTTCCTTGTTACATGGGCCAGGGCTGATCAAAACGAAAAGCTTCTCCTTCCCTGGGACCTCCTGAGTTTTTTTTTACTACTGTCTGAGGCCTCTATGCCATGTCCTGATCTGGCACATGTCTGCTTTTCTGTCAAGGGTGAGCAGTCTCCCTAATGGGTTAGAAGTGCGTGTCTTGATGTTGTCCATATTTTTGAGCACATGTGGGAAAAACCTTAGCTGTTAGACCATGGATGTCTCTCGTCCGATGTCTGGCTTACTTCTTTGTCCTTCCTAAAAGGCTTGCAAGGTCCAGGCCTGTTTTCCCGCTTTCATGAGGGTCAAGCTACTCCCCAGGAACCTGGAAGAGGATGTGCGAACATTCTCATCCTGCATGATTCCGGGCTGGATGGAAGATGTCTGTGGTAAGGAACTTGAGGACTCAGGTGATTTTTCCTGGGGATTGATATGTCTCGGGTCAATGATGACACCTCCACTTCTCTGGAAGAGAAATGATGACATTAAAATCACGCTCAATAGGATCACGCTGAGGCCCAGAGGGAAACTGCTTTTCCCCAATCTTAATGATCTCCTTTAGAATGGAGCCCGTTTTGATTCCTTTTACGTCCAGCACGTGATCGAAAACTCCTCACTGACCGATTTTTGTCAAGCTGATTCCTTGGCTCCTTTCCTCTTTTTCTCTGACTTAGAAAGACCTACTTCCAAGAGATTCACCACAGGAAGAACACAAGGTGAGTGAATGATGGCAGTTTTACCTTGTCCCTGCTGATACTTGGACAAGTGAAAATGGAGCCCAAAAGGCAGTCGGGTTTTGTGGAGAAGCTGAGACGCGTGCCCTGCTTTTAGCTTGACCTGACCGATTGAATAAGTGGCGGTGATATGCACGGGTGGATAGTTAGGAAGCACAGGAACCTGGAAGAATTTCCACTTGAGGAATTTTTGATCATCCGGTGCCCAGCCTGGTATGTCTACGGAATTGAGAGACTGCACAGCGAGACAAATGTGCTTTTCTCATATATTTTCCACTTGGGAATGGCTAGGAGCTCTACTGGAGAAACCGGACATACTTGCCATAGTTGAAAGCCTGTGTCAGTTGCGACTGGACGATTAGGATCTGCAGGGTATCTTTCCCACAAATCCTGGCATTGGATGAACAATCGAGTAGTCTGATACCTCACTGTCGCTATCAAGAAAAGGTAGCAGCACAAATATCTGAGTCAAAAAACTAAGGTCAGGTTCGATGGCATTTGGTAAACGCGATGCGCGCGTCATGACTAGTTTCAGGTACGTGCCACAGGAAGTCACGATCGGCTAACAATCTTGTCAGGAAATGCAGGCATAACTGCTGCCTTCCACATGCGGAAAGATCATTTTCTTGACAGTTCTTTGGAATCTCATAGAGATTCTGTAGAACTGCTTTTCTGTATGCCCTACAGGATCCTGTGGTGGTTGATATACAGGTGGAGATGTTCTCCCTCTATAGGGATTATTCGGGCCTGAGGTAGATTGGATTGTGTCTCTACACGGCTCAGTGGTGAAATCAAAGTGTTGAAGGACTGTGGAAATTTCTAGAAGTGTTGGCACAATTCTTGGAAAGGAACTCATTTCCAAAGGTCCTTCCAGCTGATTTGAAGATCCCCAGTTACTGGGGACTCTTGGGTGCCGTTTCCCGAGAGTCCAACACGTTGGACAGTGCCCCTGGACGCATATTTGGCTGCCTTCAACACATCAGTCGGGGTTAATCAATTGCAAAGGCTCCTGTTGCCTGCGTGCTCCTAAGAATTTGTACTACATCCAGGCACGAGTCTCACCTTGTGTCAAGGGTCAGCAGTCTCCCCAGTGGGTTGTAAATGGGTGTCTTGATTTTGTGCATATGTTTGCGACTATCTGGGAGAAAGCATAGCCATAGGGAAGTGAGCTTCTCTCCTGTGATCTTTGTCTTACTGATTTGCCCTTTTCCAAGGGATAGTGAGGTCGATGTCTGTTGTCCTGCTTTCATGGGGGTCAAGCCAACTCCCCTGGAAACTTGAAGACGATGTGTGAATTCTCTCACCCAGTGTCATTCCTCGGTGGAAGTAAGACATTTGTGGTAAGCATCTTCAGGTCTCAGGGGATTTTTCCTGGGGAGAGATATGGCTCGGGTCAATGATGACATAACCTGTCTCGAAGAGAGATGATGACCTCAAAATCGTGCTCAGTGGGTTTATGCTGAGGCCCTGCGAGACACTCCTTTGCCCCGGCCTTATAGATCTTCTTTAGAGCAGACCCCCATTTTCATTCCTTTCACCTGCACCAAGTGATCCAAAACACCTGGGTGGCTGATTTTTGTCAGGCTGATTCCTTGGCTCTTTTCCTCTTTTTGTGTCATTTAGGAAGACCTGCTTCCATGAAACTCACCGTGGCGAGGTCACAAGGTGAGGGAATTACCGTGATTTTCCCTGGCCCCATCTGACACTTGGACAAGTGAGGATGCAGCCCAAAAGGCAGTAGAGGTTGTTGACAAAGCTGAGGCATGTCCCCTGGTGTTTGCTTGACCTTGCCTGGTTGACTAAGTGGCAGTGATGTGCGTGGATGGATACTTAGGAATCTGAGGATCCTGAAAAATGTGCGCTTGAGTCGTCTCCGATAGCCGGGGTCCAAGTCCGATACGTCCTAGGGAATTTTGAGAAATGCACAACGAGAAGAATGTATTTTCCCAAGATATTTATGGGAGGTGAATGGCTCAGAGCTCTACGGGAGACTGGTCAACTTGCCATATTGAAAGCGTTTGTCAGTTTCAGCTGGCTTCTTAGGATCTGCAGGGCACTTTTCCCAGGAATCTTGAAATTGGATGAGAGATTCCGTAGTCTGATAGCTGGCTCCAGCTTTCAAGTGAAGGTAGCTGCACAGATACCTGCGTAGAAAATCTAAAGTCAGGGTCTATGCCACGTGTGAGGAGGACACGAGGGTCGTGAGCAGTTTCAGGTTCATGCCACAGGAAGTCGTGTTTCCTTGGAGCTGTAGACAGTGAATGCAGGTGTAAATGCTGCCTTGCACGAGTGCAAAGATCACTCTTCCTACACAGTTCATTGGAATCCCGTAGAGTTTCCATAAGACTCCTGCTCTGTTTGTGCCAAGAGATCTTCTGATGGTTGATAAACAGGAGGAGATATGTTCCCTGTGTTACCGTTCTTTGGGAAAGAGGTGGCCGGGTCTGTGTCTCTGCATGGCACAAGGGTGAAATCAAACTCCGGAAATTCGAAGGAGAAGTTTGGGGCATATTCCTGGAGTAAGCACTCTTCCGAGTTTCCCACAGTTCGTTTGAAGATCCCCAGTTTGGGGAACCCTTGGGTGTAATTTCCTGAGAGTGCTCGTGCACGGGACAGTGCCTGTGGACACAGATTTGGCTTCCTTGTTACATGGGCCAGGGCTGATCAAAATGAAAAGCCTCTCCTTCCCTGGGACCTCCTTAGTTTTTTTTACTACGGTCTGAGACCTCTATGCCATGTCCTGATCTGGCACATGTCTGCCTTTCTGTCAAGGGTGAGCAGTCTCCCTAATGGGTTAGAAGTGCGTGTCTTGATGTTGTCCATATTTTTGAGTACCTGTGGGAAAAACCTTACCTGTTAGACCATGGATGTCTCTCGTGCGATGTCTGGCTTACTTCTTTGTCCTTCCTAAAAGGATTGCAAGGTCCAGGCCTGTTTTCCCGCTTTCGTGAGGGTCAAGCTACTCCCCAGGAACCTGGAAGAGGAAGTGCGAACATTCTCATCCTGCATGATTCCGGGCTGGATGGAAGATGTCTGTGGTAAGGAACTTGAGGACTCAGGTGATTTTTCCTGGGGATTGATATGTCTCGGGTCAATGATGACACCTCCACTTCTCTGGAAGTGAAATGATGACATTAAAATCACGCTCAATAGGATCACGCTGAGGCCCAGAGGGAAACTGCTTTTCCCCAATCTTAATGATCTCCCTTAGAATGGAGCCCGTTTTGATTCCTTTTACGTCCAGCACGTGATCGAAAACTCCTCACTGACCGATTTTTGTCAAGCTGATTCCTTGGCTCCTTTCCTCTTTTTCTCTGACTTAGAAAGACCTACTTCCAAGAGATTCGCCACAGGAAGAACACAAGGTGAGTGAATGATGGCAGTTTTACCTTGTCCCTGCTGATACTTGGACAAGTGAAAATGGAGCCCAAAAGGCAGTCGGGTTTTGTGGAGAAGCTGAGACGCGTCCCCTGCTTTTAGCTTGACCTGACCGATTGAATAAGTGGCGGTGATATGCACGGGTGGAGTGTTAGGAAGTACAGGAACCTGGAAGAATTTCCACTTGAGGAATTTTTGATCATCCGGTGCCCAGCCTGGTATGTCTACGGAATTGAGAGAATGCACAGCTAGACAAATGTGCTTTTCTCATATATTTTCTGCTTGGGAATGGCTAGGAGCTCTACTGGAGAAACCGGACATACTTGCCATAGTTGAAAGCCTGTGTCAGTTGCGACTGGACGATTAGGATCTGCCGGGTATCTTTCCCACAAATCCTGGCATTGAATGAACAGTCGAGTAGTCTGATACCTCACTGTCGCTATCAAGAAAAGGTAACAGCACAAATATCTGAGTCAAAAAACTAATGTCAGGTTCGATGGCACTTGGTAAACGCGATGCGCGCGTCATGACTAGTTTCAGGTACGTGCCACAGGAAGTCACGATCGGCTAACACTCTAGTCAGGAAATGCAGGCATAACTGCTGCCTTCCACATGCAGAAAGAGCACTTTCTGCACAGTTCTTTGGAATCTCATATTCTATAGAACTGCTTTTCTGTATGCCCCACAGGATCCTGTGGTGGTTGATATACAGGGGGAGATGTTCTCCCTCTATAGGGATTATTCGGGCCTGAGGTAGATTGGATTGTGTCTCTACATGGCTCAGTGGTGAAATCAAAGTGTTGGAGGACTGTGGAAATTTCTCGAAGTGTTGGCCCAATTCTTGGAAAGGAATTCATTTCCAAATGTCCTTCCAGCTGATTTGAAGATTCCCAGTTACTGGGGACTCTTGGGTGCCATTTCCCGGAAGTCCAATACGTTGGACAGTGCCCCTGGACGCATATTTTGCTGCCTTCAAGACACCAGTCAGGGTTACTCGATTGCAAAGGCTCCTTTTGCCTGTTTCCTCCTAAGAATTTGTACTACATCCAGGCACGATTCTCACCTTGTGTCAAGGGTCAACAGTCTCCCCAGTGGGCTGTAAATGAGTGTCTTGATTTTGTGCATATGTTTGCAAATATCTGGGAGAAAGCATAGCCATAGGGAAATGAGCTTCTCTCCTGTGATCTTTGTCTTACTGATTTGCCCTTTTCCAAGGGATAGTGAGGTCGATGTCTGTTGTCCTGCTTTCATGGGGGTCAAGCCAACTCCCCTGGAAACTGGAAGATGATGTGTGAATTCTCTCACCCAGTGTCATTCCTCAGTGGAAGAAAGACATTTGTGGTAAGCATCTTCAGGTCTCAGGGGATTTTTCCTGGGGAGAGATATGGCTCGGGTCACTGATGACATAACCTGTCTGGAAGAGAGATGATGACCTAAAAATCATGCTCAGTGGGTTTATGCTGAGGCCCTGCGAGACACTCCTTTGCCCCTGCCTTATAGATCTTCTTTAGAGCAGACCCCCATTTTCATTCCTTTCACCTGCACCAAGTGATCCAAAACACCTGGGTGGCTGATTTTTGTCAGGCTGATTCCTTGGCTCTTTTCCTCTTTTTGTGTCATTTAGAAAGACCTGCTTCCATGAAACTCACCGTGGCGAGGTCACAAGGTGAGGGAATTACCGTGATTTTCCCTGGCCCCATCTGACACTTGGACAAGTGAGGATGCAGCCCAAAAGGCAGTAGAGGTTGTTGACAAAGCTGAGGCATGTCCCCTGGTGTTTGCTTGACCTTGCCTGGTTGACTAAGTGGCAGTGATGTGCGTGGGTGGATACGTAGGAATCTGAGGATCCTGAAAAATGTGCGCTTGAGTCGTCTCCGATAGCCTGGGTCCACGTCCGATACGTCCTAGGGAATTGGGAGAAATGCACAACGAGAAGAATGTATTTTCCCAAGATATTTATGGGAGGTGAATGGCTCAGAGCTCTACGGGAGACTGGTCAACTTGCCATATTGAAAGCGTTTGTCAGTTTCAGCTGGCTTCTCAGGATCTGCAGGGCACTTTTCCCAGGAATCTTGAAATTGGATGGGAGATTCCGTAGTCTGATAGCTGGCTCCAGCTTTCAAGTGAAGGTAGCTGCACAGATACCTGCGTAGAAAATCTAAAGTCAGGGTCTATGCCACGTGTGAGGAGGACACGAGGGTCGTGAGCAGTTTCAGGTTCATGCCACAGGAAGTCATGTTTCCTTGGAGCTGAAGACAGTGAATGCAGGTGTAAATGCTGCCTTGCACGAGTGCAAAGATCACTGTTCCTACACAGTTCATTGGAATCCCGTAGAGTTTCCATAAGACTCCTGCTCTGTTTGTGCCAAGAGATCTTCTGATGGTTGATAAACAGGAGGAGATATGTTCCCTGTGTTACCGTTCTTTGGGAAAGAGGTGGCCGGGTCTGTGTCTCTGCATGGCACAAGGGTGAAATCAAACTCCGGAAATTCGTAGGAGAAGTTTGGGGCAAATTCTTGGAGTAAGCACTCTTCTGAGTGTCCCACAGCTCGTTTGAAGATCCCCAGTTTTGGGAACCCTTGGGTGAAATTTGCTGAGAGTGCTCGTGCACGGGACAGTGCCTGTGGACACAGATTTGGCTTCCTTGTTACATGAGCCAGGGCTGATCAAAACAAAAAGCTTCTCCTTCCCTGGGACCTCCTGAGTTTTTTTTACTACTGTCTGAGACCTCTATGCCATGTCCTGATCTGGCACATGTCTGCCTTTCTGTCAAGGGTGAGCAGTCTCCCTAATGGGTTAGAAGTGCGTGTCTTGATGTTGTCCATATTTTTGAGCACATGTGGGAAAAACCTTAGCTGTTAGACCATGGATGTCTCTCGTCCGATGTCTGGCTTACTTCTTTGTCCTTCCTAAAAGGATTGCAAGGTCCAGGCCTGTTTTCCCGCTTTCATGAGGGTCAAGCTACTCCCCAGGAACCTGGAAGAGGATGTGCGAACATTCTCATCCTGCATGATTCCGGGCTGGATGGAAGATGTCTGTGGTAAGGAACTTGAGGACTCAGGTGATTTTTCCTGGGGATTGATATGTCTCGGGTCAATGATGACACCTCCACTTCTCTGGAAGAGAAATGATGACATTAAAATCACGCTCAATAGGATCACGCTGAGGCCCAGAGGGAAACTGCTTTTCCCCAATCTTAATGATCTCCTTTAGAATGGAGCCCGTTTTGATTCCTTTTACGTCCAGCACGTGATCGAAAACTCCTCACTGACCGATTTTTGTCAAGCTGATTCCTTGGCTCCTTTCCTCTTTTTCTCTGACTTAGAAAGACCTACTTCCAAGAGATTCACCACAGGAAGAACACAAGGTGAGTGAATGATGGCAGTTTTACCTTGTCCCTGCTGATACTTGGACAAGTGAAAATGGAGCCCAAAAGGCAGTCGGGTTTTGTGGAGAAGCTGAGACGCGTGCCCTGCTTTTAGCTTGACCTGACCGATTCAATAAGTGGCGGTGATATGCACGGGTGGATAGTTAGGAAGCACAGGAACCTGGAAGAATTTCCACTTGAGGAATTTTTGATCATCCGGTGCCCAGCCTGGTATGTCTACGGAATTGAGAGACTGCACAGCGAGACAAATGTGCTTTTCTCATATATTTTCCACTTGGGAATGGCTAGGAGCTCTACTGGAGAAACCGGACATACTTGCCATAGTTGAAAGCCTGTGTCAGTTGCGACTGGACGATTAGGATCTGCAGGGTATCTTTCCCACAAATCCTGGCATTGGATGAACAGTCGAGTAGTCTGATACCTCACTGTCGCTATCAAGAAAAGGTAGCAGCACAAATATCTGAGTCAAAAAACTAAGGTCAGGTTCGATGGCATTTGGTAAACGCGATGCGCGCGTCATGACTAGTTTCAGGTACGTGCCACAGGAAGTCACGATCGGCTAACACTCTTGTCAGGAAATGCAGGCATAACTGCTGCCTTCCACATGCGGAAAGATCATTTTCTTGACAGTTCTTTGGAATCTCATAGAGATTCTGTAGAACTGCTTTTCTGTATGCCCTACAGGATCCTGTGGTGGTTGATATACAGGTGGAGATGTTCTCCCTCTATAGGGATTATTCGGGCCTGAGGTAGATTGGATTGTGTCTCTACACGGCTCAGTGGTGAAATCAAAGTGTTGAAGGACTGTGGAAATTTCTAGAAGTGTTGGCACAATTCTTGGAAAGGAACTCATTTCCAAAGGTCCTTCCAGCTGATTTGAAGATCCCCAGTTACTGGGGACTCTTGGGTGCCGTTTCCCGAGAGTCCAACACGTTGGACAGTGCCCCTGGACGCATATTTGGCTGCCTTCAACACATCAGTCGGGGTTAATCAATTGCAAAGGCTCCTGTTGCCTGCGTGCTCCTAAGAATTTGTACTACATCCAGGCACGAGTCTCACCTTGTGTCAAGGGTCAGCAGTCTCCCCAGTGGGTTGTAAATGGGTGTCTTGATTTTGTGCATATGTTTGCGACTATCTGGGAGAAAGCATAGCCATAGGGAAGTGAGCTTCTCTCCTGTGATCTTTGTCTTACCGATTTGCCCTTTTCCAAGGGATAGTGAGGTCGATGTCTGTTGTCCTGCTTTCATGGGGGTCAAGCCAACTCCCCTGGAAACTGGAAGACGATGTGTGAATTCTCTCACCCAGTGTCATTCCTCGGTGGAAGGAAGACATTTGTGGTAAGCATCTTCAGGTCTCAGGGGATTTTTCCTGGGGAGAGATATGGCTCGGGTCAATGATGACATAACCTGTCTCGAAGAGAGATGATGACCTCAAAATCGTGCTCAGTGGGTTTATGCTGAGGCCCTGCGAGACACTCCTTTGCCCCGGCCTTATAGATCTTCTTTAGAGCAGACCCCCATTTTCATTCCTTTCACCTACACCAAGTGATCCAAAACACCTGGGTGGCTGATTTTTGTCAGGCTGATTCCTTGGCTCTTTTCCTCTTTTTGTGTCATTTAGGAAGACCTGCTTCCATGAAACTCACCGTGGCGAGGTCACAAGGTGAGGGAATTACCGTGATTTTCCCTGGCCCCATCTGACACTTGGACAAGTGAGGATGCAGCCCAAAAGGCAGTAGAGGTTGTTGACAAAGCTGAGGCATGTCCCCTGGTGTTTGCTTGACCTTGCCTGGTTGACTAAGTGGCAGTGATGTGCGTGGATGGATACTTAGGAATCTGAGGATCCTGAAAAATGTGAGCTTGAGTCGTCTCCGATAGCCGGGGTCCAAGTCCGATACGTCCTAGGGAATTGGGAGAAATGCACAACGAGAAGAATGTATTTTCCCAAGATATTTATGGGAGGTGAATGGCTCAGAGCTCTACGGGAGACTGGTCAACTTGCCATATTGAAAGCGTTTGTCAGTTTCAGCTGGCTTCTTAGGATCTGCAGGGCACTTTTCCCAGGAATCTTGAAATTGGATGAGAGATTCCGTAGTCTGATAGCTGGCTCCAGCTTTCAAGTGAAGGTAGCTGCACAGATACCTGCGTAGAAAATCTAAAGTCAGGGTCTATGCCACGTGTGAGGAGGACACGAGGGTCGTGAGCAGTTTCAGGTTCATGCCACAGGAAGTCGTGTTTCCTTGGAGCTGTAGACAGTGAATGCAGGTGTAAATGCTGCCTTGCACGAGTGCAAAGATCACTCTTCCTACACAGTTCATTGGAATCCCGTAGAGTTTCCATAAGACTCCTGCTCTGTTTGTGCCAAGAGATCTTCTGATGGTTGATAAACAGGAGGAGATATGTTCCCTGTGTTACCGTTCTTTGGGAAAGAGGTGGCCGGGTCTGTGTCTCTGCATGGCACAAGGCTGAAATCAAACTCCGGAAATTCGTAGGAGAAGTTTGGGGCAAATTCTTGGAGTAAGCACTCTTCTGAGTGTTCCACAGCTCGTTTGAAGATCCCCAGTTTGGGGAACCCTTGGGTGTAATTTGCTGAGAGTGCTCGTGCACGGGACAGTGCCTGTGGACACAGATTTGGCTTCCTTGTTACATGGGCCAGGGCTGATCAAAATGAAAAGCCTCTCCTTGCCTGGGACCTCCTCAGTTTTTTTTACTACGGTCTGAGACCTCTATGTCATGTCCTGATCTGGCACATGTCTGCCTTTCTGTCAAGGGTGAGCAGTCTCCCTAATGGGTTAGAAGTGCGTGTCTTGATGTTGTCCATATTTTTGAGTACATGTGGGAAAAACCTTAGCTGTTAGACCATGGATGTCTCTCGTGCGATGTCTGGCTTACTTCTTTGTCCTTCCTAAAAGGATTGCAAGGTCCAGGCCTGTTTTCCCGCTTTCATGAGGGTCAAGCTACTCCCCAGGAACCTGGAAGAGGATGTGCGAACATTCTCATCCTGCATGATTCCGGGCTGGATGGAAGATGTCTGTGGTAAGGAACTTGAGGACTCAGGTGATTTTTCCTGGGGATTGATATGTCTCGGGTCAATGATGACACCTCCACTTCTCTGGAAGTGAAATGATGACATTAAAATCACGCTCAATAGGATCACGCTGAGGCCCAGAGGGAAACTGCTTTTCCCCAATCTTAATGATCTCCCTTAGAATGGAGCCCGTTTTGATTCCTTTTACGTCCAGCACGTGATCGAAAACTCCTCACTGACCGATTTTTGTCAAGCTGATTCCTTGGCTCCTTTCCTCTTTTTCTCTGACTTAGAAAGACCTACTCCCAAGAGATTCACCACAGGAAGAACACAAGGTGAGTGAATGATGGCAGTTTTACCTTGTCCCTGCTGATACTTGGACAAGTGAAAATGGAGCCCAAAAGGCAGTCGGGTTTTGTGGAGAAGCTGAGACGCGTGCCCTGCTTTTAGCTTGACCTGACCGATTGAATAAGTGGCGGTGATATGCACGGGTGGAGTGCTAGGAAGCACAGGAACCTGGAAGAATTTCCACTTGAGGAATTTTTGATCATCCGGTGCCCAGCCTGGTATGTCTACGGAATTGAGAGAATGCACAGCGAGACAAATGTGCTTTTCTCATATATTTTCCGCTTGGGAATGGCTAGGAGCTCTACTGGAGAAACCGGACATACTTGCCATAGTTGAAAGCCTGTGTCAGTTGCGACTGGACGATTAGGATCTGCCGGGTATCTTTCCCACAAATCCTGGCATTGGATGAACAGTCGAGTAGTCTGATACCTCACTGTCGCTATCAAGAAAAGGTAACAGCACAAATATCTGAGTCAAAAAACTAATGTCAGGTTCGATGGCACTTGGTAAACGTGATGCGCGCGTCATGACTAGTTTCAGGTACGTGCCACAGGAAGTCACGATCGGCTAACACTCTTGTCAGGAAATGCAGGCATAACTGCTGCCTTCCACATGCGGAAAGATCATTTTCTTGACAGTTCTTTGGAATCTCATAGAGATTCTGTAGAACTGCTTTTCTGTATGCCCCACAGGATCCTGTGGTGGTTGATATACAGGTGGAGATGTTCTCCCTCTATAGGGATTATTCGGGCCTGAGGTAGATTGGATTGTGTCTCTACACGGCTCAGTGGTGAAATCAAAGTGTTGAAGGACTGTGGAAATTTCTAGAAGTGTTGGCACAATTCTTGGAAAGGAACTCATTTCCAAAGGTCCTTCCAGCTGATTTGAAGATCCCCAGTTACTGGGGACTCATGGGTGCCGTTTCCCAAGAGTCCAACACGTTGGACAGTGCCCCTGGACGCATATTTGGCTGCCTTCAACACATCAGTCGGGGTTAATCAATTGCAAAGGCTCCTTTTGCCTGCGTGCTCCTAAGAATTTGTACTACATCCAGGCACGAGTCTCACCTTGTGTCAAGGGTCAGCAGTCTCCGCAGTGGGTTCTAAATGGGTGTCTTGATTTTGTGCATATGTTTGCGACTATCTGGGAGAAAGCATAGCCATAGGGAAGTGAGCTTCTCTCCTGTGATCTTTGTCTTACCGATTTGCCCTTTTCCAAGGGATAGTGAGGTCGATGTCTGTTGTCCTGCTTTCATGGGGGTCAAGCCAACTCCCCTGGAAACTGGAAGACGATGTGTGAATTCTCTCACCCAGTGTCATTCCTCGGTGGAAGGAAGACATTTGTGGTAAGCATCTTCAGGTCTCAGGGGATTTTTCCTGGGGAGAGATATGGCTCGGGTCAATGATGACATAACCTGTCTCGAAGAGAGATGATGACCTCAAAATCGTGCTCAGTGGGTTTATGCTGAGGCCCTGCGAGACACTCCTTTGCCCCGGCCTTATAGATCTTCTTTAGAGCAGACCCCCATTTTCATTCCTTTCACCTGCACCAAGTGATCCAAAACACCTGGGTGGCTGATTTTTTCAGGCTGATTCCTTGGCTCTTTTCCTCTTTTTGTGTCATTTAGGAAGACCTGCTTCCATGAAACTCACCGTGTCGAGGTCACAAGGTGAGGGAATTACCGTGACTTTCCCTGGCCCCATCTGACACTTGGACAAGTGAGGATGCAGCCCGAAAGGATGTAGAGGTTGTTGACAAAGCTGAGGCATGTCCCCTGGTGTTTGCTTGACCTTGCCTGGTTGACTAAGTGGCAGTGATGTGCGTGGGTGGATACTTAGGAATCTGAGGATCCTGAAAAATGTGCGCTTGAGTCGTCTCCGATAGCCGGGGTCCAAGTCCGATACGTCCTAGGGAATTTTGAGAAATGCACAACGAGAAGAATGTATTTTCCCAAGATATTTATGGGAGGTGAATGGCTCAGAGCTCTACGGGAGACTGGTCAACTTGCCATATTGAAAGCGTTTGTCAGTTTCAGCTGGCTTCTTAGGATCTGCAGGGCACTTTTCCCAGGAATCTTGAAATTGGATGAGAGATTCCGTAGTCTGATAGCTGGCTCCAGCTTTCAAGTGAAGGTAGCTGCACAGATACCTGCGTAGAAAATCTAAAGTCAGGGTCTATGCCACGTGTGAGGAGGACACGAGGGTCGTGAGCAGTTTCAGGTTCATGCCACAGGAAGTCGTGTTTCCTTGGAGCTGTAGACAGTGAATGCAGGTGTAAATGCTGCCTTGCACGAGTGCAAAGATCACTGTTCCTACACAGTTCATTGGAATCCCGTAGAGTTTCCATAAGACTCCTGCTCTGTTTGTGCCAAGAGATCTTCTGATGGTTGATAAACAGGAGGAGATATGTTCCCTGTGTTACCGTTCTTTGGGAAAGAGGTGGCCGGGTCTGTGTCTCTGCATGGCACAAGGCTGAAATCAAACTCCGGAAATTCGTAGGAGAAGTTTGGGGCAAATTCCTGAAGTAAGCACTCTTCCGAGTGTCCCACAGCTCGTTTGAAGATCCCCAGTTTGGGGAACCCTTGGGTGTAATTTCCTGAGAGTGCTCGTGCACGGGACAGTGCCTGTGGACACAGATTTGGCTTCCTTGTTACATGGGCCAGGGCTGATCAAAATGAAAAGCCTCTCCTTGCCTGGGACCTCCTGAGTTTTTTTACTACAGTCTAAGACCTCTATGCCATGTCCTGATCTGGCACATGTCTTCCTTTCTGTCAAGGGTGAGCAGTCTCCCTAATGGGTTAGAAGTGCGTGTCTTGATGTTGTCCATATTTTTGAGTACATGTGGGAAAAAACTTAGCTATTAGACCATGGATGTCTCTCGTCCGATGTCTGACTTACTTCCTTGTCCTTCCTAAAAGGATTGCAAGGTCCAAGCCTGTTTTCCCGCTTTCGTGAGGGTCAAGCTACTCCCCAGGAACCTGGAAGAGGATGTGCGAACATTCTCATCCTGCATGATTCCGGGCTGGATGGAAGATGTCTGTGGTAAGGAACTTGAGGACTCAGGTGATTTTTCCTGGGGATTGATATGTCTCGGGTCAATGATGACACCTCCACTTCTCTGGAAGAGAAATGATGACATTAAAATCACGCTCAATAGGATCACGCTGAGGCCCAGAGGGAAACTGCTTTTCCCCAATCTTAATGATCTCCCTTAGAATGGAGCCCGTTTTGATTCCTTTTACGTCCAGCACGTGATCGAAAACTCCTCACTGACCGATTTTTGTCAAGCTGATTCCTTGGCTCCTTTCCTCTTTTTCTCTGACTTAGAAAGACCTACTCCCAAGAGATTCACCACAGGAAGAACACAAGGTGAGTGAATGATGGCAGTTTTACCTTGTCCCTGCTGATACTTGGACAAGTGAAAATGGAGCCCAAAAGGCAGTCGGGTTTTGTGGAGAAGCTGAGACGCGTGCCCTGCTTTTAGCTTGACCTGACCGATTGAATAAGTGGCGGTGATATGCACGGGTGGAGTGTTAGGAAGTACAGGAACCTGGAAGAATTTCCACTTGAGGAATTTTTGATCATCCGGTGCCCAGCCTGGTATGTCTACGGAATTGAGAGAATGCACAGCGAGACAAATGTGCTTTTCTCATATATTTTCCGCTTGGGAATGGCTAGGAGCTCTACTGGAGAAACCGGACATACTTGCCATAGTTGAAAGCCTGTGTCAGTTGCGACTGGACGATTAGGATCTGCAGGGTATCTTTCCCACAAATCCTGGCATTGGATGAACAGTCAAGTAGTCTGATACCTCACTGTCGCTATCAAGAAAAGGTAACAGCACAAATATCTGAGTCAAAAAACTAATGTCAGGTTCGATGGCACTTGGTAAACGCGATGCGCGCGTCATGACTAGTTTCAGGTACGTGCCACAGGAAGTCACGATCGGCTAACACTCTAGTCAGGAAATGCAGGCATAACTGCTGCCTTCCACATGCGGAAAGAGCACTTTCTGCACAGTTCTTTGGAATCTCATATTCTATAGAACTGCTTTTCTGTATGCCCCACAGGATCCTGTGGTGGTTGATATACAGGGGGAGATGTTCTCCCTCTATAGGGATTATTCAGGCCTGAGGTAGATTGGATTGTGTCTCTACATGGCTCAGTGGTGAAATCAAAGTGTTGGAGGACTGTGGAAATTTCTCGAAGTGTTGGCCCAATTCTTGGAAAGTAATTCATTTCCAAATGTCCTTCCAGCTGATTTGAAGATTCCCAGTTACTTGGGACTCTTGGGTGCCATTTCCCGGGAGTCCAATACGTTGGACAGTGCCCCTGGACGCATATTTTGCTGCCTTCAAGACACCAGTCAGGGTTAATCGATTGCAAAGGCTCCTTTTGCCTGTTTCCTCCTAAGAATTTGTACTACATCCAGGCACGATTCTCACCTTGTGTCAAGGGTCAACAGTCTCCCCAGTGGGCTGTAAATGAGTGTCTTGATTTTGTGCATATGTTTGCGAATATCTGGGAGAAAGCATAGCCATAGGGAAATGAGCTTCTCTCCTGTGATCTTTGTCTTACTGATTTGCCCTTTTCCAAGGGATAGTGAGGTCGATGTCTGTTGTCCTGCTTTCATGGGGGTCAAGCCAACTCCCCTGGAAACTGGAAGACGATGTGTGAATTCTCTCACCCAGTGTCATTCCTCAGTGGAAGAAAGACATTTGTGGTAAGCATCTTCAGGTCTCAGGGGATTTTTCCTGGGGAGAGATATGGCTCGGGTCACTGATGACATAACCTGTCTCGAAGAGAGATGATGACCTAAAAATCATGCTCAGTGGGTTTATGCTGAGGCCCTGCGAGACACTCCTTTGCCCCTGCCTTATAGATCTTCTTTAGAGCAGACCCCCATTTTCATTCCTTTCACCTGCACCAAGTGATCCAAAACACCTGGGTGGCTGATTTTTGTCAGGCTGATTCCTTGGCTCTTTTCCTCTTTTTGTGTCATTTAGAAAGACCTGCTTCCATGAAACTCACCGTGGCGAGGTCACAAGGTGAGGGAATTACCGTGATTTTCCCTGGCCCCATCTGACACTTGGACAAGTGAGGATGCAGCCCAAAAGGCAGTAGAGGTTGTTGACAAAGCTGAGGCATGTCCCCTGGTGTTTGCTTGACCTTGCCTGGTTGACTAAGTGGCAGTGATGTGCGTGGGTGGATACGTAGGAATCTGAGGATCCTGAAAAATGTGAGCTTGAGTCGTCTCCGATAGCCGGGGTCCACGTCCGATACGTCCTAGGGAATTGGGAGAAATGCACAACGAGAAGAATGTATTTTCCCAAGATATTTATGGGAGGTGAATGGCTCAGAGCTCTACGGGAGACTGGTCAACTTGCCATATTGAAAGCGTTTGTCAGTTTCAGCTGGCTTCTCAGGATCTGCAGGGCACTTTTCCCAGGAATCTTGAAATTGGATGGGAGCTTCCGTAGTCTGATAGCTGGCTCCAGCTTTCAAGTGAAGGTAGCTGCACAGATACCTGCGTAGAAAATCTAAAGTCAGGGTCTATGCCACGTGTGAGGAGGACACGAGGGTCGTGAGCAGTTTCAGGTTCATGCCACAGGAAGTCATGTTTCCTTGGAGCTGAAGACAGTGAATGCAGGTGTAAATGCTGCCTTGCACGAGTGCAAAGATCACTGTTCCTACACAGTTCATTGGAATCCCGTAGAGTTTCCATAAGACTCCTGCTCTGTTTGTGCCAAGAGATCTTCTGATGGTTGATAAACAGGAGGAGATATGTTCCCTGTGTTACCGTTCTTTGGGAAAGAGGTGGCCGGGTCTGTGTCTCTGCATGGCACAAGGGTGAAATCAAACTCCGGAAATTCGTAGGAGAAGTTTTGGGCAAATTCCTGAAGTAAGCACTCTTCCGAGTGTCCCACAGCTCGTTTGAAGATCCCCAGTTTGGGGAACCCTTGGGTGTAATTTCCTGAGAGTGCTCGTGCACGGGACAGTGCCTGTGGACACAGATTTGGCTTCCTTGTTACATGGGCCAGGGCTGATCAAAATGAAAAGCCTCTCCTTGCCTGGGACCTCCTGAGTTTTTTTACTACAGTCTAAGACCTCTATGCCATGTCCTGATCTGGCACAAGTCTTCCTTTCTGTCAAGGGTGAGCAGTCTCCCTAATGGGTTAGAAGTGCGTGTCTTGATGTTGTCCATATTTTTGAGTACATGTGGGAAAAAACTTAGCTATTAGACCATGGATGTCTCTCGTCCGATGTCTGACTTACTTCCTTGTCCTTCCTAAAAGGATTGCAAGGTCCAAGCCTGTTTTCCCGCTTTCGTGAGGGTCAAGCTACTCCCCAGGAACCTGGAAGAGGATGTGCGAACATTCTCATCCTGCATGATTCCGGGCTGGATGGAAGATGTCTGTGGTAAGGAACTTGAGGACTCAGGTGATTTTTCCTGGGGATTGATATGTCTCGGGTCAATGATGACACCTCCACTTCTCTGGAAGAGAAATGATGACATTAAAATCACGCTCAATAGGATCACGCTGAGGCCCAGAGGGAAACTGCTTTTCCCCAATCTTAATGATCTCCCTTAGAATGGAGCCCGTTTTGATTCCTTTTACGTCCAGCACGTGATCCAAAACTCCTCACTGACCGATTTTTGTCAAGCTGATTCCTTGGCTCCTTTCCTCTTTTTCTCTGACTTAGAAAGACCTACTCCCAAGAGATTCACCACAGGAAGAACACAAGGTGAGTGAATGATGGCAGTTTTACCTTGTCCCTGCTGATACTTGGACAAGTGAAAATGGAGCCCAAAAGGCAGTCGGGTTTTGTGGAGAAGCTGAGACGCGTGCCCTGCTTTTAGCTTGACCTGACCGATTGAATAAGTGGCGGTGATATGCACGGGTGGAGTGTTAGGAAGTACAGGAACCTGGAAGAATTTCCACTTGAGGAATTTTTGATCATCCGGTGCCCAGCCTGGTATGTCTACGGAATTGAGAGAATGCACAGCGAGACAAATGTGCTTTTCTCATATATTTTCCGCTTGGGAATGGCTAGGAGCTCTACTGGAGAAACCGGACATACTTGCCATAGTTGAAAGCCTGTGTCAGTTGCGACTGGACGATTAGGATCTGCAGGGTATCTTTCCCACAAATCCTGGCATTGGATGAACAGTCGAGTAGTCTGATACCTCACTGTCGCTATCAAGAAAAGGTAACAGCACAAATATCTGAGTCAAAAAACTAATGTCAGGTTCGATGGCACTTGGTAAACGCGATGCGCGCGTCATGACTAGTTTCAGGTACGTGCCACAGGAAGTCACGATCGGCTAACACTCTAGTCAGGAAATGCAGGCATAACTGCTGCCTTCCACATGCGGAAAGAGCACTTTCTGCACAGTTCTTTGGAATCTCATATTCTATAGAACTGCTTTTCTGTATGCCCCACAGGATCCTGTGGTGGTTGATATACAGGGGGAGATGTTCTCCCTCTATAGGGATTATTCAGGCCTGAGGTAGATTGGATTGTGTCTCTACATGGCTCAGTGGTGAAATCAAAGTGTTGGAGGACTGTGGAAATTTCTCGAAGTGTTGGCCCAATTCTTGGAAAGTAATTCATTTCCAAATGTCCTTCCAGCTGATTTGAAGATTCCCAGTTACTTGGGACTCTTGGGTGCCATTTCCCGGGAGTCCAATACGTTGGACAGTGCCCCTGGACGCATATTTTGCTGCCTTCAAGACACCAGTCAGGGTTACTCGATTGCAAAGGCTCCTTTTGCCTGTTTCCTCCTAAGAATTTGTACTACATCCAGGCACGATTCTCACCTTGTGTCAAGGGTCAACAGTCTCCCCAGTGGGCTGTAAATGAGTGTCTTGATTTTGTGCATATGTTTGCGAATATCTGGGAGAAAGCATAGCCATAGGGAAATGAGCTTCTCTCCTGTGATCTTTGTCTTACTGATTTGCCCTTTTCCAAGGGATAGTGAGGTCGATGTCTGTTGTCCTGCTTTCATGGGGGTCAAGCCAACTCCCCTGGAAACTGGAAGACGATGTGTGAATTCTCTCACCCAGTGTCATTCCTCAGTGGAAGAAAGACATTTGTGGTAAGCATCTTCAGGTCTCAGGGGATTTTTCCTGGGGAGAGATATGGCTCGGGTCACTGATGACATAACCTGTCTCGAAGAGAGATGATGACCTAAAAATCATGCTCAGTGGGTTTATGCTGAGGCCCTGCGAGACACTCCTTTGCCCCTGCCTTATAGATCTTCTTTAGAGCAGACCCCCATTTTCATTCCTTTCACCTGCACCAAGTGATCCAAAACACCTGGGTGGCTGATTTTTGTCAGGCTGATTCCTTGGCTCTTTTCCTCTTTTTGTGTCATTTAGAAAGACCTGCTTCCATGAAACTCACCGTGGCGAGGTCACAAGGTGAGGGAATTACCGTGATTTTCCCTGGCCCCATCTGACACTTGGACAAGTGAGGATGCAGCCCAAAAGGCAGTAGAGGTTGTTGACAAAGCTGAGGCATGTCCCCTGGTGTTTGCTTGACCTTGCCTGGTTGACTAAGTGGCAGTGATGTGCGTGGGTGGATACGTAGGAATCTGAGGATCCTGAAAAATGTGAGCTTGAGTCGTCTCCGATAGCCGGGGTCCACGTCCGATACGTCCTAGGGAATTGGGAGAAATGCACAACGAGAAGAATGTATTTTCCCAAGATATTTATGGGAGGTGAATGGCTCAGAGCTCTACGGGAGACTGGTCAACTTGCCATATTGAAAGCGTTTGTCAGTTTCAGCTGGCTTCTCAGGATCTGCAGGGCACTTTTCCCAGGAATCTTGAAATTGGATGGGAGCTTCCGTAGTCTGATAGCTGGCTCCAGCTTTCAAGTGAAGGTAGCTGCACAGATACCTGCGTAGAAAATCTAAAGTCAGGGTCTATGCCACGTGTGAGGAGGACACGAGGGTCGTGAGCAGTTTCAGGTTCATGCCACAGGAAGTCATGTTTCCTTGGAGCTGAAGACAGTGAATGCAGGTGTAAATGCTGCCTTGCACGAGTGCAAAGATCACTGTTCCTACACAGTTCATTGGAATCCCGTAGAGTTTCCATAAGACTCCTGCTCTGTTTGTGCCAAGAGATCTTCTGATGGTTGATAAACAGGAGGAGATATGTTCCCTGTGTTACCGTTCTTTGGGAAAGAGGTGGCCGGGTCTGTGTCTCTGCATGGCACAAGGGTGAAATCAAACTCCGGAAATTCGTAGGAGAAGTTTTGGGCAAATTCCTGAAGTAAGCACTCTTCCGAGTGTCCCACAGCTCGTTTGAAGATCCCCAGTTTGGGGAACCCTTGGGTGTAATTTCCTGAGAGTGCTCGTGCACGGGACAGTGCCTGTGGACACAGATTTGGCTTCCTTGTTACATGGGCCAGGGCTGATCAAAATGAAAAGCCTCTCCTTGCCTGGGACCTCCTGAGTTTTTTTACTACAGTCTAAGACCTCTATGCCATGTCCTGATCTGGCACAAGTCTTCCTTTCTGTCAAGGGTGAGCAGTCTCCCTAATGGGTTAGAAGTGCGTGTCTTGATGTTGTCCATATTTTTGAGTACATGTGGGAAAAAACTTAGCTATTAGACCATGGATGTCTCTCGTCCGATGTCTGACTTACTTCCTTGTCCTTCCTAAAAGGATTGCAAGGTCCAAGCCTGTTTTCCCGCTTTCGTGAGGGTCAAGCTACTCCCCAGGAACCTGGAAGAGGATGTGCGAACATTCTCATCCTGCATGATTCCGGGCTGGATGGAAGATGTCTGTGGTAAGGAACTTGAGGACTCAGGTGATTTTTCCTGGGGATTGATATGTCTCGGGTCAATGATGACACCTCCACTTCTCTGGAAGAGAAATGATGACATTAAAATCACGCTCAATAGGATCACGCTGAGGCCCAGAGGGAAACTGCTTTTCCCCAATCTTAATGATCTCCCTTAGAATGGAGCCCGTTTTGATTCCTTTTACGTCCAGCACGTGATCCAAAACTCCTCACTGACCGATTTTTGTCAAGCTGATTCCTTGGCTCCTTTCCTCTTTTTCTCTGACTTAGAAAGACCTACTCCCAAGAGATTCACCACAGGAAGAACACAAGGTGAGTGAATGATGGCAGTTTTACCTTGTCCCTGCTGATACTTGGACAAGTGAAAATGGAGCCCAAAAGGCAGTCGGGTTTTGTGGAGAAGCTGAGACGCGTGCCCTGCTTTTAGCTTGACCTGACCGATTGAATAAGTGGCGGTGATATGCACGGGTGGAGTGTTAGGAAGTACAGGAACCTGGAAGAATTTCCACTTGAGGAATTTTTGATCATCCGGTGCCCAGCCTGGTATGTCTACGGAATTGAGAGAATGCACAGCGAGACAAATGTGCTTTTCTCATATATTTTCCGCTTGGGAATGGCTAGGAGCTCTACTGGAGAAACCGGACATACTTGCCATAGTTGAAAGCCTGTGTCAGTTGCGACTGGACGATTAGGATCTGCAGGGTATCTTTCCCACAAATCCTGGCATTGGATGAACAGTCGAGTAGTCTGATACCTCACTGTCGCTATCAAGAAAAGGTAACAGCACAAATATCTGAGTCAAAAAACTAATGTCAGGTTCGATGGCACTTGGTAAACGCGATGCGCGCGTCATGACTAGTTTCAGGTACGTGCCACAGGAAGTCACGATCGGCTAACACTCTAGTCAGGAAATGCAGGCATAACTGCTGCCTTCCACATGCGGAAAGAGCACTTTCTGCACAGTTCTTTGGAATCTCATATTCTATAGAACTGCTTTTCTGTATGCCCCACAGGATCCTGTGGTGGTTGATATACAGGGGGAGATGTTCTCCCTCTATAGGGATTATTCAGGCCTGAGGTAGATTGGATTGTGTCTCTACATGGCTCAGTGGTGAAATCAAAGTGTTGGAGGACTGTGGAAATTTCTCGAAGTGTTGGCCCAATTCTTGGAAAGTAATTCATTTCCAAATGTCCTTCCAGCTGATTTGAAGATTCCCAGTTACTTGGGACTCTTGGGTGCCATTTCCCGGGAGTCCAATACGTTGGACAGTGCCCCTGGACGCATATTTTGCTGCCTTCAAGACACCAGTCAGGGTTACTCGATTGCAAAGGCTCCTTTTGCCTGTTTCCTCCTAAGAATTTGTACTACATCCAGGCACGATTCTCACCTTGTGTCAAGGGTCAACAGTCTCCCCAGTGGGCTGTAAATGAGTGTCTTGATTTTGTGCATATGTTTGCGAATATCTGGGAGAAAGCATAGCCATAGGGAAATGAGCTTCTCTCCTGTGATCTTTGTCTTACTGATTTGCCCTTTTCCAAGGGATAGTGAGGTCGATGTCTGTTGTCCTGCTTTCATGGGGGTCAAGCCAACTCCCCTGGAAACTGGAAGACGATGTGTGAATTCTCTCACCCAGTGTCATTCCTCAGTGGAAGAAAGACATTTGTGGTAAGCATCTTCAGGTCTCAGGGGATTTTTCCTGGGGAGAGATATGGCTCGGGTCACTGATGACATAACCTGTCTCGAAGAGAGATGATGACCTAAAAATCATGCTCAGTGGGTTTATGCTGAGGCCCTGCGAGACACTCCTTTGCCCCTGCCTTATAGATCTTCTTTAGAGCAGACCCCCATTTTCATTCCTTTCACCTGCACCAAGTGATCCAAAACACCTGGGTGGCTGATTTTTGTCAGGCTGATTCCTTGGCTCTTTTCCTCTTTTTGTGTCATTTAGAAAGACCTGCTTCCATGAAACTCACCGTGGCGAGGTCACAAGGTGAGGGAATTACCGTGATTTTCCCTGGCCCCATCTGACACTTGGACAAGTGAGGATGCAGCCCAAAAGGCAGTAGAGGTTGTTGACAAAGCTGAGGCATGTCCCCTGGTGTTTGCTTGACCTTGCCTGGTTGACTAAGTGGCAGTGATGTGCGTGGGTGGATACGTAGGAATCTGAGGATCCTGAAAAATGTGAGCTTGAGTCGTCTCCGATAGCCGGGGTCCACGTCCGATACGTCCTAGGGAATTGGGAGAAATGCACAACGAGAAGAATGTATTTTCCCAAGATATTTATGGGAGGTGAATGGCTCAGAGCTCTACGGGAGACTGGTCAACTTGCCATATTGAAAGCGTTTGTCAGTTTCAGCTGGCTTCTCAGGATCTGCAGGGCACTTTTCCCAGGAATCTTGAAATTGGATGGGAGCTTCCGTAGTCTGATAGCTGGCTCCAGCTTTCAAGTGAAGGTAGCTGCACAGATACCTGCGTAGAAAATCTAAAGTCAGGGTCTATGCCACGTGTGAGGAGGACACGAGGGTCGTGAGCAGTTTCAGGTTCATGCCACAGGAAGTCATGTTTCCTTGGAGCTGAAGACAGTGAATGCAGGTGTAAATGCTGCCTTGCACGAGTGCAAAGATCACTGTTCCTACACAGTTCATTGGAATCCCGTAGAGTTTCCATAAGACTCCTGCTCTGTTTGTGCCAAGAGATCTTCTGATGGTTGATAAACAGGAGGAGATATGTTCCCTGTGTTACCGTTCTTTGGGAAAGAGGTGGCCGGGTCTGTGTCTCTGCATGGCACAAGGGTGAAATCAAACTCCGGAAATTCGTAGGAGAAGTTTTGGGCAAATTCCTGAAGTAAGCACTCTTCCGAGTGTCCCACAGCTCGTTTGAAGATCCCCAGTTTGGGGAACCCTTGGGTGTAATTTCCTGAGAGTGCTCGTGCACGGGACAGTGCCTGTGGACACAGATTTGGCTTCCTTGTTACATGGGCCAGGGCTGATCAAAATGAAAAGCCTCTCCTTGCCTGGGACCTCCTGAGTTTTTTTACTACAGTCTAAGACCTCTATGCCATGTCCTGATCTGGCACAAGTCTTCCTTTCTGTCAAGGGTGAGCAGTCTCCCTAATGGGTTAGAAGTGCGTGTCTTGATGTTGTCCATATTTTTGAGTACATGTGGGAAAAAACTTAGCTATTAGACCATGGATGTCTCTCGTCCGATGTCTGACTTACTTCCTTGTCCTTCCTAAAAGGATTGCAAGGTCCAAGCCTGTTTTCCCGCTTTCGTGAGGGTCAAGCTACTCCCCAGGAACCTGGAAGAGGATGTGCGAACATTCTCATCCTGCATGATTCCGGGCTGGATGGAAGATGTCTGTGGTAAGGAACTTGAGGACTCAGGTGATTTTTCCTGGGGATTGATATGTCTCGGGTCAATGATGACACCTCCACTTCTCTGGAAGAGAAATGATGACATTAAAATCACGCTCAATAGGATCACGCTGAGGCCCAGAGGGAAACTGCTTTTCCCCAATCTTAATGATCTCCCTTAGAATGGAGCCCGTTTTGATTCCTTTTACGTCCAGCACGTGATCCAAAACTCCTCACTGACCGATTTTTGTCAAGCTGATTCCTTGGCTCCTTTCCTCTTTTTCTCTGACTTAGAAAGACCTACTCCCAAGAGATTCACCACAGGAAGAACACAAGGTGAGTGAATGATGGCAGTTTTACCTTGTCCCTGCTGATACTTGGACAAGTGAAAATGGAGCCCAAAAGGCAGTCGGGTTTTGTGGAGAAGCTGAGACGCGTGCCCTGCTTTTAGCTTGACCTGACCGATTGAATAAGTGGCGGTGATATGCACGGGTGGAGTGTTAGGAAGTACAGGAACCTGGAAGAATTTCCACTTGAGGAATTTTTGATCATCCGGTGCCCAGCCTGGTATGTCTACGGAATTGAGAGAATGCACAGCGAGACAAATGTGCTTTTCTCATATATTTTCCGCTTGGGAATGGCTAGGAGCTCTACTGGAGAAACCGGACATACTTGCCATAGTTGAAAGCCTGTGTCAGTTGCGACTGGACGATTAGGATCTGCAGGGTATCTTTCCCACAAATCCTGGCATTGGATGAACAGTCGAGTAGTCTGATACCTCACTGTCGCTATCAAGAAAAGGTAACAGCACAAATATCTGAGTCAAAAAACTAATGTCAGGTTCGATGGCACTTGGTAAACGCGATGCGCGCGTCATGACTAGTTTCAGGTACGTGCCACAGGAAGTCACGATCGGCTAACACTCTAGTCAGGAAATGCAGGCATAACTGCTGCCTTCCACATGCGGAAAGAGCACTTTCTGCACAGTTCTTTGGAATCTCATATTCTATAGAACTGCTTTTCTGTATGCCCCACAGGATCCTGTGGTGGTTGATATACAGGGGGAGATGTTCTCCCTCTATAGGGATTATTCAGGCCTGAGGTAGATTGGATTGTGTCTCTACATGGCTCAGTGGTGAAATCAAAGTGTTGGAGGACTGTGGAAATTTCTCGAAGTGTTGGCCCAATTCTTGGAAAGTAATTCATTTCCAAATGTCCTTCCAGCTGATTTGAAGATTCCCAGTTACTTGGGACTCTTGGGTGCCATTTCCCGGGAGTCCAATACGTTGGACAGTGCCCCTGGACGCATATTTTGCTGCCTTCAAGACACCAGTCAGGGTTACTCGATTGCAAAGGCTCCTTTTGCCTGTTTCCTCCTAAGAATTTGTACTACATCCAGGCACGATTCTCACCTTGTGTCAAGGGTCAACAGTCTCCCCAGTGGGCTGTAAATGAGTGTCTTGATTTTGTGCATATGTTTGCGAATATCTGGGAGAAAGCATAGCCATAGGGAAATGAGCTTCTCTCCTGTGATCTTTGTCTTACTGATTTGCCCTTTTCCAAGGGATAGTGAGGTCGATGTCTGTTGTCCTGCTTTCATGGGGGTCAAGCCAACTCCCCTGGAAACTGGAAGACGATGTGTGAATTCTCTCACCCAGTGTCATTCCTCAGTGGAAGAAAGACATTTGTGGTAAGCATCTTCAGGTCTCAGGGGATTTTTCCTGGGGAGAGATATGGCTCGGGTCACTGATGACATAACCTGTCTCGAAGAGAGATGATGACCTAAAAATCATGCTCAGTGGGTTTATGCTGAGGCCCTGCGAGACACTCCTTTGCCCCTGCCTTATAGATCTTCTTTAGAGCAGACCCCCATTTTCATTCCTTTCACCTGCACCAAGTGATCCAAAACACCTGGGTGGCTGATTTTTGTCAGGCTGATTCCTTGGCTCTTTTCCTCTTTTTGTGTCATTTAGAAAGACCTGCTTCCATGAAACTCACCGTGGCGAGGTCACAAGGTGAGGGAATTACCGTGATTTTCCCTGGCCCCATCTGACACTTGGACAAGTGAGGATGCAGCCCAAAAGGCAGTAGAGGTTGTTGACAAAGCTGAGGCATGTCCCCTGGTGTTTGCTTGACCTTGCCTGGTTGACTAAGTGGCAGTGATGTGCGTGGGTGGATACGTAGGAATCTGAGGATCCTGAAAAATGTGAGCTTGAGTCGTCTCCGATAGCCGGGGTCCACGTCCGATACGTCCTAGGGAATTGGGAGAAATGCACAACGAGAAGAATGTATTTTCCCAAGATATTTATGGGAGGTGAATGGCTCAGAGCTCTACGGGAGACTGGTCAACTTGCCATATTGAAAGCGTTTGTCAGTTTCAGCTGGCTTCTCAGGATCTGCAGGGCACTTTTCCCAGGAATCTTGAAATTGGATGGGAGCTTCCGTAGTCTGATAGCTGGCTCCAGCTTTCAAGTGAAGGTAGCTGCACAGATACCTGCGTAGAAAATCTAAAGTCAGGGTCTATGCCACGTGTGAGGAGGACACGAGGGTCGTGAGCAGTTTCAGGTTCATGCCACAGGAAGTCATGTTTCCTTGGAGCTGAAGACAGTGAATGCAGGTGTAAATGCTGCCTTGCACGAGTGCAAAGATCACTGTTCCTACACAGTTCATTGGAATCCCGTAGAGTTTCCATAAGACTCCTGCTCTGTTTGTGCCAAGAGATCTTCTGATGGTTGATAAACAGGAGGAGATATGTTCCCTGTGTTACCGTTCTTTGGGAAAGAGGTGGCCGGGTCTGTGTCTCTGCATGGCACAAGGGTGAAATCAAACTCCGGAAATTCGTAGGAGAAGTTTTGGGCAAATTCCTGAAGTAAGCACTCTTCCGAGTGTCCCACAGCTCGTTTGAAGATCCCCAGTTTGGGGAACCCTTGGGTGTAATTTCCTGAGAGTGCTCGTGCACGGGACAGTGCCTGTGGACACAGATTTGGCTTCCTTGTTACATGGGCCAGGGCTGATCAAAATGAAAAGCCTCTCCTTGCCTGGGACCTCCTGAGTTTTTTTACTACAGTCTAAGACCTCTATGCCATGTCCTGATCTGGCACAAGTCTTCCTTTCTGTCAAGGGTGAGCAGTCTCCCTAATGGGTTAGAAGTGCGTGTCTTGATGTTGTCCATATTTTTGAGTACATGTGGGAAAAAACTTAGCTATTAGACCATGGATGTCTCTCGTCCGATGTCTGACTTACTTCCTTGTCCTTCCTAAAAGGATTGCAAGGTCCAAGCCTGTTTTCCCGCTTTCGTGAGGGTCAAGCTACTCCCCAGGAACCTGGAAGAGGATGTGCGAACATTCTCATCCTGCATGATTCCGGGCTGGATGGAAGATGTCTGTGGTAAGGAACTTGAGGACTCAGGTGATTTTTCCTGGGGATTGATATGTCTCGGGTCAATGATGACACCTCCACTTCTCTGGAAGAGAAATGATGACATTAAAATCACGCTCAATAGGATCACGCTGAGGCCCAGAGGGAAACTGCTTTTCCCCAATCTTAATGATCTCCCTTAGAATGGAGCCCGTTTTGATTCCTTTTACGTCCAGCACGTGATCCAAAACTCCTCACTGACCGATTTTTGTCAAGCTGATTCCTTGGCTCCTTTCCTCTTTTTCTCTGACTTAGAAAGACCTACTCCCAAGAGATTCACCACAGGAAGAACACAAGGTGAGTGAATGATGGCAGTTTTACCTTGTCCCTGCTGATACTTGGACAAGTGAAAATGGAGCCCAAAAGGCAGTCGGGTTTTGTGGAGAAGCTGAGACGCGTGCCCTGCTTTTAGCTTGACCTGACCGATTGAATAAGTGGCGGTGATATGCACGGGTGGAGTGTTAGGAAGTACAGGAACCTGGAAGAATTTCCACTTGAGGAATTTTTGATCATCCGGTGCCCAGCCTGGTATGTCTACGGAATTGAGAGAATGCACAGCGAGACAAATGTGCTTTTCTCATATATTTTCCGCTTGGGAATGGCTAGGAGCTCTACTGGAGAAACCGGACATACTTGCCATAGTTGAAAGCCTGTGTCAGTTGCGACTGGACGATTAGGATCTGCAGGGTATCTTTCCCACAAATCCTGGCATTGGATGAACAGTCGAGTAGTCTGATACCTCACTGTCGCTATCAAGAAAAGGTAACAGCACAAATATCTGAGTCAAAAAACTAATGTCAGGTTCGATGGCACTTGGTAAACGCGATGCGCGCGTCATGACTAGTTTCAGGTACGTGCCACAGGAAGTCACGATCGGCTAACACTCTAGTCAGGAAATGCAGGCATAACTGCTGCCTTCCACATGCGGAAAGAGCACTTTCTGCACAGTTCTTTGGAATCTCATATTCTATAGAACTGCTTTTCTGTATGCCCCACAGGATCCTGTGGTGGTTGATATACAGGGGGAGATGTTCTCCCTCTATAGGGATTATTCAGGCCTGAGGTAGATTGGATTGTGTCTCTACATGGCTCAGTGGTGAAATCAAAGTGTTGGAGGACTGTGGAAATTTCTCGAAGTGTTGGCCCAATTCTTGGAAAGTAATTCATTTCCAAATGTCCTTCCAGCTGATTTGAAGATTCCCAGTTACTTGGGACTCTTGGGTGCCATTTCCCGGGAGTCCAATACGTTGGACAGTGCCCCTGGACGCATATTTTGCTGCCTTCAAGACACCAGTCAGGGTTACTCGATTGCAAAGGCTCCTTTTGCCTGTTTCCTCCTAAGAATTTGTACTACATCCAGGCACGATTCTCACCTTGTGTCAAGGGTCAACAGTCTCCCCAGTGGGCTGTAAATGAGTGTCTTGATTTTGTGCATATGTTTGCGAATATCTGGGAGAAAGCATAGCCATAGGGAAATGAGCTTCTCTCCTGTGATCTTTGTCTTACTGATTTGCCCTTTTCCAAGGGATAGTGAGGTCGATGTCTGTTGTCCTGCTTTCATGGGGGTCAAGCCAACTCCCCTGGAAACTGGAAGACGATGTGTGAATTCTCTCACCCAGTGTCATTCCTCAGTGGAAGAAAGACATTTGTGGTAAGCATCTTCAGGTCTCAGGGGATTTTTCCTGGGGAGAGATATGGCTCGGGTCACTGATGACATAACCTGTCTCGAAGAGAGATGATGACCTAAAAATCATGCTCAGTGGGTTTATGCTGAGGCCCTGCGAGACACTCCTTTGCCCCTGCCTTATAGATCTTCTTTAGAGCAGACCCCCATTTTCATTCC
This sequence comes from Loxodonta africana, assembly GCF_030014295.1. NCBI lineage: Eukaryota > Metazoa > Chordata > Mammalia > Proboscidea > Elephantidae > Loxodonta > Loxodonta africana. The sequence continues at coordinate 820,166 of NW_026975673.1, forward strand.
TTTCACCTGCACCAAGTGATCCAAAACACCTGGGTGGCTGATTTTTGTCAGGCTGATTCCTTGGCTCTTTTCCTCTTTTTGTGTCATTTAGAAAGACCTGCTTCCATGAAACTCACCGTGGCGAGGTCACAAGGTGAGGGAATTACCGTGATTTTCCCTGGCCCCATCTGACACTTGGACAAGTGAGGATGCAGCCCAAAAGGCAGTAGAGGTTGTTGACAAAGCTGAGGCATGTCCCCTGGTGTTTGCTTGACCTTGCCTGGTTGACTAAGTGGCAGTGATGTGCGTGGGTGGATACGTAGGAATCTGAGGATCCTGAAAAATGTGAGCTTGAGTCGTCTCCGATAGCCGGGGTCCACGTCCGATACGTCCTAGGGAATTGGGAGAAATGCACAACGAGAAGAATGTATTTTCCCAAGATATTTATGGGAGGTGAATGGCTCAGAGCTCTACGGGAGACTGGTCAACTTGCCATATTGAAAGCGTTTGTCAGTTTCAGCTGGCTTCTCAGGATCTGCAGGGCACTTTTCCCAGGAATCTTGAAATTGGATGGGAGCTTCCGTAGTCTGATAGCTGGCTCCAGCTTTCAAGTGAAGGTAGCTGCACAGATACCTGCGTAGAAAATCTAAAGTCAGGGTCTATGCCACGTGTGAGGAGGACACGAGGGTCGTGAGCAGTTTCAGGTTCATGCCACAGGAAGTCATGTTTCCTTGGAGCTGAAGACAGTGAATGCAGGTGTAAATGCTGCCTTGCACGAGTGCAAAGATCACTGTTCCTACACAGTTCATTGGAATCCCGTAGAGTTTCCATAAGACTCCTGCTCTGTTTGTGCCAAGAGATCTTCTGATGGTTGATAAACAGGAGGAGATATGTTCCCTGTGTTACCGTTCTTTGGGAAAGAGGTGGCCGGGTCTGTGTCTCTGCATGGCACAAGGGTGAAATCAAACTCCGGAAATTCGTAGGAGAAGTTTTGGGCAAATTCCTGAAGTAAGCACTCTTCCGAGTGTCCCACAGCTCGTTTGAAGATCCCCAGTTTGGGGAACCCTTGGGTGTAATTTCCTGAGAGTGCTCGTGCACGGGACAGTGCCTGTGGACACAGATTTGGCTTCCTTGTTACATGGGCCAGGGCTGATCAAAATGAAAAGCCTCTCCTTGCCTGGGACCTCCTGAGTTTTTTTACTACAGTCTAAGACCTCTATGCCATGTCCTGATCTGGCACAAGTCTTCCTTTCTGTCAAGGGTGAGCAGTCTCCCTAATGGGTTAGAAGTGCGTGTCTTGATGTTGTCCATATTTTTGAGTACATGTGGGAAAAAACTTAGCTATTAGACCATGGATGTCTCTCGTCCGATGTCTGACTTACTTCCTTGTCCTTCCTAAAAGGATTGCAAGGTCCAAGCCTGTTTTCCCGCTTTCGTGAGGGTCAAGCTACTCCCCAGGAACCTGGAAGAGGATGTGCGAACATTCTCATCCTGCATGATTCCGGGCTGGATGGAAGATGTCTGTGGTAAGGAACTTGAGGACTCAGGTGATTTTTCCTGGGGATTGATATGTCTCGGGTCAATGATGACACCTCCACTTCTCTGGAAGAGAAATGATGACATTAAAATCACGCTCAATAGGATCACGCTGAGGCCCAGAGGGAAACTGCTTTTCCCCAATCTTAATGATCTCCCTTAGAATGGAGCCCGTTTTGATTCCTTTTACGTCCAGCACGTGATCCAAAACTCCTCACTGACCGATTTTTGTCAAGCTGATTCCTTGGCTCCTTTCCTCTTTTTCTCTGACTTAGAAAGACCTACTCCCAAGAGATTCACCACAGGAAGAACACAAGGTGAGTGAATGATGGCAGTTTTACCTTGTCCCTGCTGATACTTGGACAAGTGAAAATGGAGCCCAAAAGGCAGTCGGGTTTTGTGGAGAAGCTGAGACGCGTGCCCTGCTTTTAGCTTGACCTGACCGATTGAATAAGTGGCGGTGATATGCACGGGTGGAGTGTTAGGAAGTACAGGAACCTGGAAGAATTTCCACTTGAGGAATTTTTGATCATCCGGTGCCCAGCCTGGTATGTCTACGGAATTGAGAGAATGCACAGCGAGACAAATGTGCTTTTCTCATATATTTTCCGCTTGGGAATGGCTAGGAGCTCTACTGGAGAAACCGGACATACTTGCCATAGTTGAAAGCCTGTGTCAGTTGCGACTGGACGATTAGGATCTGCAGGGTATCTTTCCCACAAATCCTGGCATTGGATGAACAGTCGAGTAGTCTGATACCTCACTGTCGCTATCAAGAAAAGGTAACAGCACAAATATCTGAGTCAAAAAACTAATGTCAGGTTCGATGGCACTTGGTAAACGCGATGCGCGCGTCATGACTAGTTTCAGGTACGTGCCACAGGAAGTCACGATCGGCTAACACTCTAGTCAGGAAATGCAGGCATAACTGCTGCCTTCCACATGCGGAAAGAGCACTTTCTGCACAGTTCTTTGGAATCTCATATTCTATAGAACTGCTTTTCTGTATGCCCCACAGGATCCTGTGGTGGTTGATATACAGGGGGAGATGTTCTCCCTCTATAGGGATTATTCAGGCCTGAGGTAGATTGGATTGTGTCTCTACATGGCTCAGTGGTGAAATCAAAGTGTTGGAGGACTGTGGAAATTTCTCGAAGTGTTGGCCCAATTCTTGGAAAGTAATTCATTTCCAAATGTCCTTCCAGCTGATTTGAAGATTCCCAGTTACTTGGGACTCTTGGGTGCCATTTCCCGGGAGTCCAATACGTTGGACAGTGCCCCTGGACGCATATTTTGCTGCCTTCAAGACACCAGTCAGGGTTACTCGATTGCAAAGGCTCCTTTTGCCTGTTTCCTCCTAAGAATTTGTACTACATCCAGGCACGATTCTCACCTTGTGTCAAGGGTCAACAGTCTCCCCAGTGGGCTGTAAATGAGTGTCTTGATTTTGTGCATATGTTTGCGAATATCTGGGAGAAAGCATAGCCATAGGGAAATGAGCTTCTCTCCTGTGATCTTTGTCTTACTGATTTGCCCTTTTCCAAGGGATAGTGAGGTCGATGTCTGTTGTCCTGCTTTCATGGGGGTCAAGCCAACTCCCCTGGAAACTGGAAGATGATGTGTGAATTCTCTCACCCAGTGTCATTCCTCAGTGGAAGAAAGACATTTGTGGTAAGCATCTTCAGGTCTCAGGGGATTTTTCCTGGGGAGAGATATGGCTCGGGTCACTGATGACATAACCTGTCTCGAAGAGAGATGATGACCTAAAAATCATGCTCAGTGGGTTTATGCTGAGGCCCTGCGAGACACTCCTTTGCCCCTGCCTTATAGATCTTCTTTAGAGCAGACCCCCATTTTCATTCCTTTCACCTGCACCAAGTGATCCAAAACACCTGGGTGGCTGATTTTTGTCAGGCTGATTCCTTGGCTCTTTTCCTCTTTTTGTGTCATTTAGAAAGACCTGCTTCCATGAAACTCACCGTGGCGAGGTCACAAGGTGAGGGAATTACCGTGATTTTCCCTGGCCCCATCTGACACTTGGACAAGTGAGGATGCAGCCCAAAAGGCAGTAGAGGTTGTTGACAAAGCTGAGGCATGTCCCCTGGTGTTTGCTTGACCTTGCCTGGTTGACTAAGTGGCAGTGATGTGCGTGGGTGGATACGTAGGAATCTGAGGATCCTGAAAAATGTGAGCTTGAGTCGTCTCCGATAGCCGGGGTCCACGTCCGATACGTCCTAGGGAATTGGGAGAAATGCACAACGAGAAGAATGTATTTTCCCAAGATATTTATGGGAGGTGAATGGCTCAGAGCTCTACGGGAGACTGGTCAACTTGCCATATTGAAAGCGTTTGTCAGTTTCAGCTGGCTTCTCAGGATCTGCAGGGCACTTTTCCCAGGAATCTTGAAATTGGATGGGAGCTTCCGTAGTCTGATAGCTGGCTCCAGCTTTCAAGTGAAGGTAGCTGCACAGATACCTGCGTAGAAAATCTAAAGTCAGGGTCTATGCCACGTGTGAGGAGGACACGAGGGTCGTGAGCAGTTTCAGGTTCATGCCACAGGAAGTCATGTTTCCTTGGAGCTGAAGACAGTGAATGCAGGTGTAAATGCTGCCTTGCACGAGTGCAAAGATCACTGTTCCTACACAGTTCATTGGAATCCCGTAGAGTTTCCATAAGACTCCTGCTCTGTTTGTGCCAAGAGATCTTCTGATGGTTGATAAACAGGAGGAGATATGTTCCCTGTGTTACCGTTCTTTGGGAAAGAGGTGGCCGGGTCTGTGTCTCTGCATGGCACAAGGGTGAAATCAAACTCCGGAAATTCGTAGGAGAAGTTTTGGGCAAATTCCTGAAGTAAGCACTCTTCCGAGTGTCCCACAGCTCGTTTGAAGATCCCCAGTTTGGGGAACCCTTGGGTGTAATTTCCTGAGAGTGCTCGTGCACGGGACAGTGCCTGTGGACACAGATTTGGCTTCCTTGTTACATGGGCCAGGGCTGATCAAAATGAAAAGCCTCTCCTTGCCTGGGACCTCCTGAGTTTTTTTACTACAGTCTAAGACCTCTATGCCATGTCCTGATCTGGCACAAGTCTTCCTTTCTGTCAAGGGTGAGCAGTCTCCCTAATGGGTTAGAAGTGCGTGTCTTGATGTTGTCCATATTTTTGAGTACATGTGGGAAAAAACTTAGCTATTAGACCATGGATGTCTCTCGTCCGATGTCTGACTTACTTCCTTGTCCTTCCTAAAAGGATTGCAAGGTCCAAGCCTGTTTTCCCGCTTTCGTGAGGGTCAAGCTACTCCCCAGGAACCTGGAAGAGGATGTGCGAACATTCTCATCCTGCATGATTCCGGGCTGGATGGAAGATGTCTGTGGTAAGGAACTTGAGGACTCAGGTGATTTTTCCTGGGGATTGATATGTCTCGGGTCAATGATGACACCTCCACTTCTCTGGAAGAGAAATGATGACATTAAAATCACGCTCAATAGGATCACGCTGAGGCCCAGAGGGAAACTGCTTTTCCCCAATCTTAATGATCTCCCTTAGAATGGAGCCCGTTTTGATTCCTTTTACGTCCAGCACGTGATCCAAAACTCCTCACTGACCGATTTTTGTCAAGCTGATTCCTTGGCTCCTTTCCTCTTTTTCTCTGACTTAGAAAGACCTACTCCCAAGAGATTCACCACAGGAAGAACACAAGGTGAGTGAATGATGGCAGTTTTACCTTGTCCCTGCTGATACTTGGACAAGTGAAAATGGAGCCCAAAAGGCAGTCGGGTTTTGTGGAGAAGCTGAGACGCGTGCCCTGCTTTTAGCTTGACCTGACCGATTGAATAAGTGGCGGTGATATGCACGGGTGGAGTGTTAGGAAGTACAGGAACCTGGAAGAATTTCCACTTGAGGAATTTTTGATCATCCGGTGCCCAGCCTGGTATGTCTACGGAATTGAGAGAATGCACAGCGAGACAAATGTGCTTTTCTCATATATTTTCCGCTTGGGAATGGCTAGGAGCTCTACTGGAGAAACCGGACATACTTGCCATAGTTGAAAGCCTGTGTCAGTTGCGACTGGACGATTAGGATCTGCAGGGTATCTTTCCCACAAATCCTGGCATTGGATGAACAGTCGAGTAGTCTGATACCTCACTGTCGCTATCAAGAAAAGGTAACAGCACAAATATCTGAGTCAAAAAACTAATGTCAGGTTCGATGGCACTTGGTAAACGCGATGCGCGCGTCATGACTAGTTTCAGGTACGTGCCACAGGAAGTCACGATCGGCTAACACTCTAGTCAGGAAATGCAGGCATAACTGCTGCCTTCCACATGCGGAAAGAGCACTTTCTGCACAGTTCTTTGGAATCTCATATTCTATAGAACTGCTTTTCTGTATGCCCCACAGGATCCTGTGGTGGTTGATATACAGGGGGAGATGTTCTCCCTCTATAGGGATTATTCAGGCCTGAGGTAGATTGGATTGTGTCTCTACATGGCTCAGTGGTGAAATCAAAGTGTTGGAGGACTGTGGAAATTTCTCGAAGTGTTGGCCCAATTCTTGGAAAGTAATTCATTTCCAAATGTCCTTCCAGCTGATTTGAAGATTCCCAGTTACTTGGGACTCTTGGGTGCCATTTCCCGGGAGTCCAATACGTTGGACAGTGCCCCTGGACGCATATTTTGCTGCCTTCAAGACACCAGTCAGGGTTACTCGATTGCAAAGGCTCCTTTTGCCTGTTTCCTCCTAAGAATTTGTACTACATCCAGGCACGATTCTCACCTTGTGTCAAGGGTCAACAGTCTCCCCAGTGGGCTGTAAATGAGTGTCTTGATTTTGTGCATATGTTTGCGAATATCTGGGAGAAAGCATAGCCATAGGGAAATGAGCTTCTCTCCTGTGATCTTTGTCTTACTGATTTGCCCTTTTCCAAGGGATAGTGAGGTCGATGTCTGTTGTCCTGCTTTCATGGGGGTCAAGCCAACTCCCCTGGAAACTGGAAGACGATGTGTGAATTCTCTCACCCAGTGTCATTCCTCAGTGGAAGAAAGACATTTGTGGTAAGCATCTTCAGGTCTCAGGGGATTTTTCCTGGGGAGAGATATGGCTCGGGTCACTGATGACATAACCTGTCTCGAAGAGAGATGATGACCTAAAAATCATGCTCAGTGGGTTTATGCTGAGGCCCTGCGAGACACTCCTTTGCCCCTGCCTTATAGATCTTCTTTAGAGCAGACCCCCATTTTCATTCCTTTCACCTGCACCAAGTGATCCAAAACACCTGGGTGGCTGATTTTTGTCAGGCTGATTCCTTGGCTCTTTTCCTCTTTTTGTGTCATTTAGAAAGACCTGCTTCCATGAAACTCACCGTGGCGAGGTCACAAGGTGAGGGAATTACCGTGATTTTCCCTGGCCCCATCTGACACTTGGACAAGTGAGGATGCAGCCCAAAAGGCAGTAGAGGTTGTTGACAAAGCTGAGGCATGTCCCCTGGTGTTTGCTTGACCTTGCCTGGTTGACTAAGTGGCAGTGATGTGCGTGGGTGGATACGTAGGAATCTGAGGATCCTGAAAAATGTGAGCTTGAGTCGTCTCCGATAGCCGGGGTCCACGTCCGATACGTCCTAGGGAATTGGGAGAAATGCACAACGAGAAGAATGTATTTTCCCAAGATATTTATGGGAGGTGAATGGCTCAGAGCTCTACGGGAGACTGGTCAACTTGCCATATTGAAAGCGTTTGTCAGTTTCAGCTGGCTTCTCAGGATCTGCAGGGCACTTTTCCCAGGAATCTTGAAATTGGATGGGAGCTTCCGTAGTCTGATAGCTGGCTCCAGCTTTCAAGTGAAGGTAGCTGCACAGATACCTGCGTAGAAAATCTAAAGTCAGGGTCTATGCCACGTGTGAGGAGGACACGAGGGTCGTGAGCAGTTTCAGGTTCATGCCACAGGAAGTCATGTTTCCTTGGAGCTGAAGACAGTGAATGCAGGTGTAAATGCTGCCTTGCACGAGTGCAAAGATCACTGTTCCTACACAGTTCATTGGAATCCCGTAGAGTTTCCATAAGACTCCTGCTCTGTTTGTGCCAAGAGATCTTCTGATGGTTGATAAACAGGAGGAGATATGTTCCCTGTGTTACCGTTCTTTGGGAAAGAGGTGGCCGGGTCTGTGTCTCTGCATGGCACAAGGGTGAAATCAAACTCCGGAAATTCGTAGGAGAAGTTTTGGGCAAATTCCTGAAGTAAGCACTCTTCCGAGTGTCCCACAGCTCGTTTGAAGATCCCCAGTTTGGGGAACCCTTGGGTGTAATTTCCTGAGAGTGCTCGTGCACGGGACAGTGCCTGTGGACACAGATTTGGCTTCCTTGTTACATGGGCCAGGGCTGATCAAAATGAAAAGCCTCTCCTTGCCTGGGACCTCCTGAGTTTTTTTACTACAGTCTAAGACCTCTATGCCATGTCCTGATCTGGCACAAGTCTTCCTTTCTGTCAAGGGTGAGCAGTCTCCCTAATGGGTTAGAAGTGCGTGTCTTGATGTTGTCCATATTTTTGAGTACATGTGGGAAAAAACTTAGCTATTAGACCATGGATGTCTCTCGTCCGATGTCTGACTTACTTCCTTGTCCTTCCTAAAAGGATTGCAAGGTCCAAGCCTGTTTTCCCGCTTTCGTGAGGGTCAAGCTACTCCCCAGGAACCTGGAAGAGGATGTGCGAACATTCTCATCCTGCATGATTCCGGGCTGGATGGAAGATGTCTGTGGTAAGGAACTTGAGGACTCAGGTGATTTTTCCTGGGGATTGATATGTCTCGGGTCAATGATGACACCTCCACTTCTCTGGAAGAGAAATGATGACATTAAAATCACGCTCAATAGGATCACGCTGAGGCCCAGAGGGAAACTGCTTTTCCCCAATCTTAATGATCTCCCTTAGAATGGAGCCCGTTTTGATTCCTTTTACGTCCAGCACGTGATCCAAAACTCCTCACTGACCGATTTTTGTCAAGCTGATTCCTTGGCTCCTTTCCTCTTTTTCTCTGACTTAGAAAGACCTACTCCCAAGAGATTCACCACAGGAAGAACACAAGGTGAGTGAATGATGGCAGTTTTACCTTGTCCCTGCTGATACTTGGACAAGTGAAAATGGAGCCCAAAAGGCAGTCGGGTTTTGTGGAGAAGCTGAGACGCGTGCCCTGCTTTTAGCTTGACCTGACCGATTGAATAAGTGGCGGTGATATGCACGGGTGGAGTGTTAGGAAGTACAGGAACCTGGAAGAATTTCCACTTGAGGAATTTTTGATCATCCGGTGCCCAGCCTGGTATGTCTACGGAATTGAGAGAATGCACAGCGAGACAAATGTGCTTTTCTCATATATTTTCCGCTTGGGAATGGCTAGGAGCTCTACTGGAGAAACCGGACATACTTGCCATAGTTGAAAGCCTGTGTCAGTTGCGACTGGACGATTAGGATCTGCAGGGTATCTTTCCCACAAATCCTGGCATTGGATGAACAGTCGAGTAGTCTGATACCTCACTGTCGCTATCAAGAAAAGGTAACAGCACAAATATCTGAGTCAAAAAACTAATGTCAGGTTCGATGGCACTTGGTAAACGCGATGCGCGCGTCATGACTAGTTTCAGGTACGTGCCACAGGAAGTCACGATCGGCTAACACTCTAGTCAGGAAATGCAGGCATAACTGCTGCCTTCCACATGCGGAAAGAGCACTTTCTGCACAGTTCTTTGGAATCTCATATTCTATAGAACTGCTTTTCTGTATGCCCCACAGGATCCTGTGGTGGTTGATATACAGGGGGAGATGTTCTCCCTCTATAGGGATTATTCAGGCCTGAGGTAGATTGGATTGTGTCTCTACATGGCTCAGTGGTGAAATCAAAGTGTTGGAGGACTGTGGAAATTTCTCGAAGTGTTGGCCCAATTCTTGGAAAGTAATTCATTTCCAAATGTCCTTCCAGCTGATTTGAAGATTCCCAGTTACTTGGGACTCTTGGGTGCCATTTCCCGGGAGTCCAATACGTTGGACAGTGCCCCTGGACGCATATTTTGCTGCCTTCAAGACACCAGTCAGGGTTACTCGATTGCAAAGGCTCCTTTTGCCTGTTTCCTCCTAAGAATTTGTACTACATCCAGGCACGATTCTCACCTTGTGTCAAGGGTCAACAGTCTCCCCAGTGGGCTGTAAATGAGTGTCTTGATTTTGTGCATATGTTTGCGAATATCTGGGAGAAAGCATAGCCATAGGGAAATGAGCTTCTCTCCTGTGATCTTTGTCTTACTGATTTGCCCTTTTCCAAGGGATAGTGAGGTCGATGTCTGTTGTCCTGCTTTCATGGGGTCAAGCCAACTCCCCTGGAAACTGGAAGACGATGTGTGAATTCTCTCACCCAGTGTCATTCCTCAGTGGGAAGAAAGACATTTGTGGTAAGCATCTTCAGGTCTCAGGGGATTTTTCCTGGGGAGAGATATGGCTCGGGTCACTGATGACATAACCTGTCTCGAAGAGAGATGATGACCTAAAAATCATGCTCAGTGGGTTTATGCTGAGGCCCTGCGAGACACTCCTTTGCCCCTGCCTTATAGATCTTCTTTAGAGCAGACCCCCATTTTCATTCCTTTCACCTGCACCAAGTGATCCAAAACACCTGGGTGGCTGATTTTTGTCAGGCTGATTCCTTGGCTCTTTTCCTCTTTTTGTGTCATTTAGAAAGACCTGCTTCCATGAAACTCACCGTGGCGAGGTCACAAGGTGAGGGAATTACCGTGATTTTCCCTGGCCCCATCTGACACTTGGACAAGTGAGGATGCAGCCCAAAAGGCAGTAGAGGTTGTTGACAAAGCTGAGGCATGTCCCCTGGTGTTTGCTTGACCTTGCCTGGTTGACTAAGTGGCAGTGATGTGCGTGGGTGGATACGTAGGAATCTGAGGATCCTGAAAAATGTGAGCTTGAGTCGTCTCCGATAGCCGGGGTCCACGTCCGATACGTCCTAGGGAATTGGGAGAAATGCACAACGAGAAGAATGTATTTTCCCAAGATATTTATGGGAGGTGAATGGCTCAGAGCTCTACGGGAGACTGGTCAACTTGCCATATTGAAAGCGTTTGTCAGTTTCAGCTGGCTTCTCAGGATCTGCAGGGCACTTTTCCCAGGAATCTTGAAATTGGATGGGAGCTTCCGTAGTCTGATAGCTGGCTCCAGCTTTCAAGTGAAGGTAGCTGCACAGATACCTGCGTAGAAAATCTAAAGTCAGGGTCTATGCCACGTGTGAGGAGGACACGAGGGTCGTGAGCAGTTTCAGGTTCATGCCACAGGAAGTCATGTTTCCTTGGAGCTGAAGACAGTGAATGCAGGTGTAAATGCTGCCTTGCACGAGTGCAAAGATCACTGTTCCTACACAGTTCATTGGAATCCCGTAGAGTTTCCATAAGACTCCTGCTCTGTTTGTGCCAAGAGATCTTCTGATGGTTGATAAACAGGAGGAGATATGTTCCCTGTGTTACCGTTCTTTGGGAAAGAGGTGGCCGGGTCTGTGTCTCTGCATGGCACAAGGGTGAAATCAAACTCCGGAAATTCGTAGGAGAAGTTTTGGGCAAATTCCTGAAGTAAGCACTCTTCCGAGTGTCCCACAGCTCGTTTGAAGATCCCCAGTTTGGGGAACCCTTGGGTGTAATTTCCTGAGAGTGCTCGTGCACGGGACAGTGCCTGTGGACACAGATTTGGCTTCCTTGTTACATGGGCCAGGGCTGATCAAAATGAAAAGCCTCTCCTTCCCTGGGACCTCCTGAGTTTTTTTACTACAGTCTAAGACCTCTATGCCATGTCCTGATCTGGCACAAGTCTTCCTTTCTGTCAAGGGTGAGCAGTCTCCCTAATGGGTTAGAAGTGCGTGTCTTGATGTTGTCCATATTTTTGAGTACATGTGGGAAAAAACTTAGCTATTAGACCATGGATGTCTCTCGTCCGATGTCTGACTTACTTCCTTGTCCTTCCTAAAAGGATTGCAAGGTCCAAGCCTGTTTTCCCGCTTTCGTGAGGGTCAAGCTACTCCCCAGGAACCTGGAAGAGGATGTGCGAACATTCTCATCCTGCATGATTCCGGGCTGGATGGAAGATGTCTGTGGTAAGGAACTTGAGGACTCAGGTGATTTTTCCTGGGGATTGATATGTCTCGGGTCAATGATGACACCTCCACTTCTCTGGAAGTGAAATGATGACATTAAAATCACGCTCAATAGGATCACGCTGAGGCCCAGAGGGAAACTGCTTTTCCCCAATCTTAATGATCTCCCTTAGAATGGAGCCCGTTTTGATTCCTTTTACGTCCAGCACGTGATCCAAAACTCCTCACTGACCGATTTTTGTCAAGCTGATTCCTTGGCTCCTAATACTATCTCTCTATG